>NC_042961.1:20843156-20945656 GCF_901001165.1 Salmo trutta | reverse complement strand
ATTTTCCATCCTCATGATGCCATCTATTTTGTAAAGTGCACCAGTCCCTCCTGCAGCAAAGCACCCCCACAACATGATGCTGCCACCCCCATGCTTCACGGTTGGGATGGTGTCTTCAGCTTGCAAGCCTCCCCATTTTTCCTCCAAACATAACAATGGTAATTGCGGCCAAACAATTATATATATATATATATTTATACACAAACACACACACACACACACACACACACACACACACACACACACACACACACACATTGAGCTTAGCTGTACCCCATTAGAAACCCAAATATAGGCTACTTTTACTCCTTTGTTTGTAAACAATGTAAACGTAAAAAAAAATATGCATAGCCTCAAAACATGGTTCAAACTATAATTGGATGGTCAATCCCTGTATCCATAGCTCTGTCCATGAGTTTAGTTACATTTCTCCAGCCGCATCCCTCAGCTGTTTACCAAATTACTGGTGGGGTTCGTTATTGTTCAAGCTGCAGATTGCCCCTTTAAGACCAAAAAAGCAGTTTGTTTCCATTCATTTCTACAATATAGCCAATTTTGATTTTGCAGCTGGCCCATCTAGCGGAAATCACTCACTTCTGCCTCCAGGACAGACTTATCCAAATAAACATCAACCTGCTGCAATTACAGTCAAACTATTATAGTTGTATTATGGTAAAGTGTCATGCACAGATAATAGGAAATGTGGCGCAAGATATGTCAGATAAAATGTTGGTCCGATTTCCTCATTCATCATCCCGTCAATCACACTGTGCCTGTAAGTGGCATCGGGGAAGGATGCACAAGCAATAATCAGCCATCGCATTACAAAGAGCCAGGGGAAAGGCCTGACGACAATATATGTCTGCTTTTAGACACAATCACAGTATTTTATGAAACGCATCTATTTACAGTACATCCCTCATTCCTATGGCATGCTGGACTTTGTATCCCTTTTTTTTTTTACAAATTCCAAATTTGATCAGTTCAGCCTAAGCCGTCCATATTGAACTGGCAGTATGAAACATTCACATTTTTTGGTTCTATCATCAAGACATCCTATGTGCCAATTTAGGCATACTACTACTACTAAGTAAAGAATAATGAAGCCTAAGGCAAGACGATGGATGAAAATGACGCACATTTGTTGATGTGACTTCAGACGGAAAGTGTGAGGAGAAAAGGGAAGCAGAGCTATAAAAGAGGCATGTATTAATGACATCCTAGTGAGTGCAGAATGCAGCAATTCCATTTTCTAATGATGCCCTTTAAAGTGCATCTTTTAAAAATGCAATCAACAATACATAACACAGAATCATAGTCTTTGATAATAATCTACTATTGATGAGAGTGAATGTATGAAATTACATACTCAGGCAGGCTCGCAGGAAGGCTATCCGCGGCGCTTCAGAGGTCACGATTACAAAGTCACAGCCCCCTCATCTTCCTTGAGCAAACATCAACACAAAACATCTGATTTGACTGGCGACAAATAGCAGGCTCACGCTATTATTGCTTTTTAATTCAAAATGTTGGAGCGTTTACGATTTTTCTTCAACTTCTTTTCTCTCTGACTTTCCTTGTGTGCTGTTGGCAGGCAAAATTAGCAGCATTGGGCTCAAGAAAATTAAACAAATTTTCACGAGGGTCAATAAAGCTTTCTTTTTACTTGAAACCTACCAAAATACACTACCGGTCAAAAATTTTAGAACACCTACTCATTCAACGGTTTTTCTTTATTTTTTACTATTTTCTACATTGTAGAATAATAGTGAAGAGAAAATAGTGAAGACATCAAAACTATGAAATAACACATATGGAATCTTGTAGTAGCAAAAATGTGTTTGAAGTTACCTTTCTAGTTAATAGGCTTAAGTTAGTGTACACTTCCTCTTCCAATGACACAGCCACCTTGACTGATATTAAGGCAATGGCCTGATTCCATTGTTTACTTGTTGGGAAACACCAATGATGCATCATATTAGTGTCTAAGTGATGAGTCAGTAGGAAAACAAGTTCATGATCAGGTGCCTGCAAAATGGGATTGGGAACAAGCATATTAATCACGGTTAACCCACTGGGACCACACTGGTTGAATCAATGTTGTTTCCATGTCATGTTGGAAGGTCAAAATAATGAAAAACAATCAACCAAATCTATTAATTTATAAATGTTGATTATTTCTTAATTCACCTGATGATAAGACATGACGTGAAAATACATATTTTTCGCTAACATATGATGGGGGTCCCTGGGTCACAGGTTTTCCTGGGAAGGGGTCCCTGGGCACATTTTTTTTAAAGACCCCTGGTCTAAGTCAAGTCTGCATCTTCATTCTGATCTGGTCATTAGACTAAAATGGTGTACACACATCACTATACCATAGAAGGTAGGAGGTGCCTTACGAGATCTATTCCAGAGCTACCACTCCTGATCTAATAATCAAGCCCTTGATTAGTGAATCAGATGAGCTAGTTCAGGGCTACAACAAAATTGTGAAACATCTGGGGGTCCTTGAGAAGAGGTTTGAGAAGCACTGCACTCTAAGACTTTTCTGTAAACAGTAAAACACTGTAGAATGAACAGTAAAATACCTTCAATGTCTTTCACATAATAAATGCTGTAGATGGCACTGCATTATGGGCAAAATGCTAAAAAATACTGTTATAAACTGTAGTTGGAAGCCTCCTGTAAAATTACTCTAACATACTGTATTTCTTTACAATAATAACTTGTGCATACTGTAGATTAAAATGTTCAGTTTCAGGCACCAACCTCATGCTGTTGGGTGAGACGCCTGAAGCTCAGACTATTTTAGTAAATATCTTCTTGAAACGGCAGTGAAGTGGAATATTTTTAGCAGTTAATAGGTACACTGTAAAAAATATATTGTTGTTTTTGCAGAATTATACAATAAAACAGCAATGTACCATATTCATTATTTACAGTAAATAGCCGTAAATCGCAATGCATTCTTGGTGATTTTAGGTATAACTGGTAAATGATAAATTAAACTTTGGTTTAAAAATACATTACTCTAAAGAAGTACTGTATTTAGAATGGTGCTGTAATTCCACCCCACAGAATACAGTACCATACTGTATTTTTGGAGTGTCCAAAAACTTTTTAGCACTAGTGGGTGAATGGTATTGTTGTTTCTGGTTCATTAGCATATTTTGTGGAGTGCCTTGTAAGAGGCTACATTTGTTGCACCCGTGAGTGACAATGCTGTACCGATTGAACTGATATGTGGTAATAGTGCCACAACAATTAAATGTGTATAGGGACAAATTGGAGTTGCAACAAGCCTCAAACCTTTAATGGTTGAGTATTTGCTATGTCCTTGGTCTGTTTTTCACTGAAGCCACTACAAGTTTGGAAGCCTTTGTTATGGCCTCGAGAAGTGCAAGTGATATTAAAGACCAAATATGTATACACTACCGATCAAAACTTTTAGAACAAAATCCTAGTTCATTCTGCTTTCTACCAGACACTGGGAGATGTCCTTTCAGCAGGACAATAACCTAAATCACAAGGCCAAATCTACACTGGAGTTGCTTACCAAGAGGACAGTGAATGTTCCTGAGTAGCCGAGTTACAGTTTTCACACAAATCAGATTGAAAATCTATGACAAGACTTGAAACCGGTTGTCTAGCAATGAGCAACAACCAATTTGACAGAGCTTGAAGAATTTTTTAAAGAATAATGGGCAAATATTGTACAATCCAGGTGTGCAAACCTCTTAGAGAGTTACCCAGAAAGACTCACAGCTGTAATCACTGCCAAAGGTGATTCTAACCTGTATTGTGTGAATATTTACAGTACTTGTCAAAAGTTTGGACACACCTACTCATTCAAGGGTTTTTCTTTATTTTTACTATTTTCTACATCAAAACTATGAAATAACACATAGGGGAAAATGTAGTAACCAAAAAAGTGTTTTATATTTGAGATTCCACCCTTTGCCTTGATGAGAGCTTTGCACACTCTTGGCATTCTCTCTACCAGCTTCATGAGGTAGTCACCTGGAATGCATTTCAATTAACAGGTGTGGAATTTTTTTTTCTTCTTAATGCGTTTGAGACAATCAGTTGTGTTGTGACAAGGTAGGGGTGGTACGCAGAAGATAGCCCTATTTGGTAAAAGACCAAGTCCATATTATGGCAAGAACAGCTCAAATAAGCAAAGAGAAATGACAGTACATCATTACTTTAAGACATGAAGGTCAGTCAATATGGAAAATTTCAAGAACTTTGAAAGTTTCTTCAAGTGCAGTCTCAAAAACCATCAAGCACTATGATGAAACTGGCTCTCATGAGGACTGCCACAGGAAAGGTAGACTCAGACTTACCTCTGCTGCAGAGGATAAGTTTATTAGTTACCAGCCTCAGAAATTGCAGCCAATTAAATCAATTTTAGAATAAGGCTGTAATTTAACAAAATGTGGAAAAAGTAAATAGGTCTGAATACTTTCCGAATGCACAGTACAAAAGTATGTACATTATGTACTAGTCCCCCTTGTCCCACTCAATATGCCTCAGATACCTCCTTTGTCCCACCTCCCAGACTGTGTGATCTCACCCAGCATAACTAGTACGTCCAGAGATGCAACCTCTCTTATCATCACAAAATGCCTGGGTTTACCTCCACTGTACCCACACCCCACCATACCCCTGTCTGTACATTATGCCCTGAATCTATTCTACCACGCCCAGAAATCTTCTCCTTTTATTCTCTGTCCCCAACGCACTAGACGACCAGTTTTGATAGCCTTTAGCCGTACCCTCATCCTACTCCTCCTCTGTTCCTCGGGTGATGTGGAGGTTAACCAAGGCCCTACGTGTCCCCAGGCACTCTCATTTGTTGACTTCTGTAACCGAAAAAGCCTTGGTTTCATGCATGTTAACATCAGAAGCCTCCTCCCTAAGTTTGTTTTACTCACTGCTTTAGCACACTCCGCCAACCCTGATGTCTGAATCCTGTCTTAGGAAGGCCACCAACAATTCTGAGATTTCCATCCCCAACTACAACATTTTCCATCAAGATAGAACTGCCAAAGGGGGAGGAGTTGCAATCTACTGCAGATATAGCTTGCAAAGTTCTGTCATACTTTCCCGGTCTATGCCCAAACAGTTCGAGCTTCTAATTTTAAAAATGAATCTCTCCAGAAATAAGTCTCTCACTGTTGCTGCCTGTTATAGACCCCCCTCAGCTCCCAGCTGTGCCCTGGACACCATATGTGAATTGATTGCCCCTCATCTATCTTCAGAGTTTGTTCTGTTAGGTGACCTAAACTGGGATATGCTTAACACCCCGGCAGTTCTACAATCTAAGCTAAATGCCCTCAATCTCACACAAATTATCAAGGAACCCACCAGGTACAACCCAAAATCCGTAAACATGGGCACCCTCATAGATATTATCCTGACCAACTTGCCCTCCAAATAGACCTCTGCTGTTTTCAATCAGGATCTCAGCGATGACTGCCTCATTGCCTGCATCCGCTTTGGGTCCGCGGTCAAACGACCACCCCTCATCACTGTCAAACACTCCCTAAAACACTGCTGCCTTTCTAATCGACCAGGCCCGGGTATCCTGGAAGGATATTGACCTCATCCCGTCAGTCGAGGATGCCTGGTCGTTCTTTAAAAGTAATTTCCTCACCATCTTAAATAAGCATGCCCCTTTTACAAAATGTAGAACTAAGATCAGATATAGGCCTTGGTTCACTCCAGACATGATTGCCCTCAACCAGCACAAAAACATCCTGTGGCGGACTGCAATAGCATCGAATAGTCCCAGTGATATGCGACTGTTCAGGGAAGTCAGGAACCAATACACGCAGTCAGTCAGGAAAGCAAAGGTAAGCTTTTTTAAACAGAAATTTGCATCCTGTAGCTCTAACTCCCAAAAAGTTTTGGGACACTGTAAAGTCCATGGAGAACAAGAGTACATCCTCCTAGCTGCCCACTGCACTGAGGCTAGGTAACACTGTCACCACCGATAAATTCATGATAATCGAGAATTTCAATAAGCATTTCTCTACGGCTGGCCATGCTTTCCTCCTGGCTACCCCAACCCCGGCCAACAGCTCCGCACCCCCCGCAGCTACTTGCCCAAGCCTCCCCAGCTTCTCCTTCACCCAAATCCAGATAGCAGATGTTCTGAAAGAGCTGCAAAACATGGACCCATACAAATCAGCTGGGCTAGACAATCTGGACCCTCTCTTTCTAAAATTATTCGCCGCCATTGTTGCAACCCCTATTACCACTCTGTTCAATCTCTTTCGTATTTAGATCCCTAAAGATTGAAAAGCTTCCGCGGTCATCCCCCTCTTCAAGGGGGGTGACATTCTAGACCCAAACTGTTATAGACCTATAACCATCCTGCCCTGCCTTTCTAAAGTCTTCGAAAGCCAAGTTAATAAACAGATCACTGACCATTTGGAATCCCACCGTACCTTCTCCGTTGTGCAATCCGGTTTCTGAGCTGGTCACGGGTGCACCTCAGCCACGACCAAGGTACTAAACAATATCATAACCGCCATCGATAAAAGATTGTACTGTGCAGCCGTCTTCATTGACCTGGCCAAGGCTTTCGACTCTGTCAATCACAGTATTCTTATCGGCAGACTCAACAGCCTTGGTTTCTCAAATGACTGCCTCGCCTGGTTCACCAACTACTACTCAGACAGAGTTCAGTGTGTCAAATCAGAGGGCCTGTTGTCCGGACCTCTGGCAATCTCTATGGGGGTACCACAGGGTTCAATTCTCGGGCCGACTCTTTTCTCTGTATATATCAATGATGTTGCTCTTGCTGCGGGTGATTCCCTGATCCACCTCTACGCAGGCGACACCATTGTGTATACATCTGGCCCCTCTTTGGACACTGTGTTAACAAACCTCCAAACGAGTTTCAATGCCATACAACACTGTTTCCGTGGCCTCCAACTGCTCTTAAGTGCTAGTAAAACTAAATGCATCTTCAACCGTTCGCTGCACGCCCCCGGCCAGCCAGACTAGCATCATTACTCTGGACGGTTCTGACTTAGAATATGTGGACAACTACAAATACCTAGGTGTCTGGCTAGACTGTAAACTCTCCTTCCAGACTCAGATTAAACATCTCCAATCCAAAATTAAATCTAGAATCGGCTTTCTATTCCGCAACAAAGCCTCCTTCACTCACGCCGCCAAACATACCCTCGTAATACTGACTATCCCACTGATCCTCGACTTCGCCGATGTCATTTACAAAATAGCCTCCAACACTCTATTCAGCAAACTGGATGCAATCTATCACAGTGCCATCCATTTTGTCACCATAGACCCATATACCACCCACCACTGCAATCTGTATGCTCTAATCAGCTGGCCCTCGCTACATATTCATCGCCAGACCCACTGGCTCCAGGTAATCTATAAGTCTTTGCTAGGTAAAGCTCCGCCTTATCTCAGCTCACTGGTCACGATAACAACACCCACCCGTAGCATGCACTCCAGCAGGTATATCTCACTGGTCATCCCCAAAGCCAACACCTCCTTTGGCCGCCTTTCCTTCCCGTTCTCTGCTGCCAATGACTGGAACGAATTGCAAAAATCGCTGAAGCTGGAGACTTATATTTCCCTCACTAACTTTAAACATCAGCTATCCGAGCAGCTAACCGATCGCTGCAGCTGTACATAGCCCATCTTTAAATAGCCCATCCAATCTACCTACCTCACCCCCACATTGTTTTTATTGACTTTTCTGCTCTTTTGCACACCAGTATTCTACTTGCACATCATCATCTGCACATCTATCACTCCAGTGTTAACTTGCTAAATTGTAATTACTTGCTACTATGGCCTATTTATTGCCTTACATCCTCACGCCATTTGCACACACTGTATATAGATTTTTTCCTATTGTGTTATTGACTGTACACTTGTTTATTCCATGTGTAACTCTGTGTTGTTGTTTGTGTCGCACTGCTTTGCTTTATCTTGGCCAGGTCGCAGTTGTAAATGACAACTTGTTCTCAACTAGCCTACCTGGTTAAATAAAGGTGAAATAAAAATAAAATAAAATAACAAAATCCCTTTAAATTTATACACCTGTTGCTGACAGGTGTATAAATTGAGCACACAGCCATGTAATCTCCATAGACAAAAATTGGCAGTAGAATGACCTTACTGAAGAGCTCAGTGACTATTTTTGTATTTATTTTTATATGTTTTTGTGTAATTTTACCCCCTTTTTCTCCCCAATTTCATGATATTACAATCTTGTCTCATCGCTGCAACTCAACAACGGGCTCGAGAGAGGCGAAGGTCGAGTCATGCGTCCTCCGAAACATGATCCGCCAGCCGCACCAATGTGTCGGAGGAAACACCGTTCAACTGACGGGCTGACTTCGGCTCACAGAATAGGACCGCTGAGTGCTGAAGCACGTAGCGTGCAAAAATCGTCTGTCCTTGGTTGCAACACTCACTACCAAGTTCCAAACTGCCTCTGGAAGCAACGTCAGCACAATAACTGTTCGTGGGCGAGCCGCACACAAGCCTAAGATCACCATGCGCAATGCCAAGCATAGGCTGGAGTGGTATAAAGCTTGCCGCCATTGGACTCTGGAGCAGTGGAAACGTGTTCTCTGGAGTGATGAATCACGCTTCAACATCTGGCAGACCGACAGATGAATCTAGATTTGGCGGATGCCAGGAGAACGCTACCTGCTCGAACGCATTGTGCCGACTGTAAAGTTTGGTGGAGGAGGAATAATGGTCTGGGGCTATTTCTATAGTTTGGGCTAGGCCATTAGTTCCAATGAAGGGAAATGTTATCGCTACAGCACACAATTACATTCTAGACGATTCTGTGCGTCCTACTTTGTGGCAACAGTTTGGGGAAGGCCCTTTCCTGTTTCAGCATGACAATGCCCCGTTCACAAAGCGATGTCCATACAGAAACGGTTTGTCGAGATCAGTGTGGAAGAACTTGACTGACCTGCATGGAGCCCTAACCTCAACCCCATCGAACCCCTTTGGGATGAATTGGAACTCCGACTGCGAGCCAGGCCTAATTGCCCAAAATTAGTGCCCGATCTCAGTAATGCTCTTGTGGCTCAATAGAAGCAAACCCCTGCAGCAATGTTCCAACATCTAGCGGAAAGCCTTCCCAGAAGAGTGGAGGATGTTATAGCAGCAAAGGGAGGACCAACTACATATGCATTTTTTTTTGTAATTTTATTTTACCTTCATTTAACTAGGCAAGTCAGTTAAGAACAAATTCTTAATTTCAATGACAGCCTAGGAACAGTGCCTTGTTCAGGGGCAGAATGACAGATTTTTATCTTGTCAGCTCGGGGATTCAATCTTGCAACCTTCTGGTTAGTAGTCCAATGCTCTAACCACTAGGCTACCTGCCGCATTGCATTGTGAAAGGCAATATGAACATGCATTGCAATGTGAAACATTATTATTTCTAGATGAAAAAGTGACTGGATGAGTTTGTGTGTTGTACTTAGTCAATTGAAAATGTGCTTAGAGTTTTGAAACAACTGTAGTAAGAGTTGTGAAAATGTACCACATACTGTACTTGTGAAAATTGCACTAAAGCAATAAAATAAAACTAATCGAATAGCATTTCAAACATGTCAAAATATGCAAATACATAGATGGCCATATGGATGCCCAATAGCAACTGTAATATCATCAAATAATCCTTATTGAAAGTGCACCATCAGAGTTCTCCCCGGAACATTTTTATTTTTTTAGAAAAGATAAACGTTATAGCAAAAACATTCATATGTGTAGAAAGCACAGCTGCATGTGGCCAACCATGCCTGGCTGGGACTGGATTGTTGGGAGGAGGAGGTATTGTACAGAAGCTCTTCCCCAACCCTGGCAGAACTGCCAGGTGGAAGCAGAGGGCTTCTGTCCAAAGAATTGTGTGTGTAATGATTAGAGTGATGAGTCCAGCTTCAGCGGGCTGAGAAATCACTCTGCCCACTCTGAATCAGACCTAGACATTTGGCAAGCATTTCACAAAATAACTGTACACTGGATTACAGGACCAATTTTTGTACAGAAAATGTTAGTAAAGTTTGAAGAATGATGGTGTCTACAGAGAAATTAGATGCAATATTTGTTTCAAGGGAAGAATTGGAAGCATACAATGGGCAAAGTCCTTCATTGCTCATTAGGCTGACCCACCTTGGAGGCCAGGGCTTCCACACTCTGTCTGCATGTCCTCTCTATGTCAAGGTTATCCTGAATGCTGTTGACCTCTTCAATTACCATGTGGGACACTGTAGGAGAGTGACAGAAACAACACTGTTGAACACCTCCAATCCAGCGTAAACATTGTGCAGTACTTTTTTTTCTTTATCTGCGATTGATTGAATTGGGGCCTAAGTCATTTATCTATTTTTATCAATAGCAGAGTTTATTGTTTTTTTTATTGAACCTTCATTTAACTAGGCAAGTCAGTTAAGAACAATTCTTATTTACAATGACGGCCTACCCCGGCCAAACCTGGAAGACGCTGGGCCAATTGTGCACCGCCCTATGGGGCTCTATGGGATTGTGATACAGCCTGGAATCAAAACAGCTGTGCCACTAGGGAGCCCAAAACTTTTAAGCCTACACTAGATTTCTTGTTGGCATACTGTAGCCTTTTGCCATGTGGTCTGATTCTAAGGTTCACCTTATAGAGCCCCACAGTGGAGGTGTCATAATATCCATAAAACATAGCGGTCAAACAGGGAACTGGTTCCAATCATTTTTCCCATAGGGGATTTTAAAAACACTTAAAATAAGGGCTGTACTTCGTGCAGGCTTACCCTGGCGTGACATTTTGTTAACCGTGTAAATCTCTCTCGGACAAGATTACTTTACCAATATATTCGGTTCTATTTACACCCAGATTCGAAAATCTGGGTGTAAATCATGCAAAGAAAAATTAGAAATCCCTGCGAGCTCCTGCATGTCATCTCTAGCTGACACCTTTGCTAACAGGTATTGTGCCAATTTAAAACTCACACATGACAGTGTGTAAGAAATTTTGCCAATTTATTCATTTCCACATTTAGCTAACATTAGAATTCAGAGATTCTTACCTTTTCCTCGATTCGGCAGTCTCGTCCAGATCATCATGGTATTTGTAGTTCTTTATGATAGCCACATTAGCAGCTAATTCAGATTTCATTTTTGGGGGGTAAATACAGATGAATATATTTATAAAAGTCACCTTCTCCTAGAGAGATTTACACGGTTATCAAAACATCACACCAGGGTAAGCGTACACAAAACACAGCCCTTATTTTAAGTGTTTGTAAAAACCCCTATGGGAAAAAATGAATGGTGGAAAAAAGATTGGAACCAAGATTGACCTCTAGGTTTTATGGGTATTATGACTCATACTGTGGAACTCTATCGGAGCTCATATCTTTATGTTGTTTTATGTTTCAGATTTTTTTTTTTTTTACATGTCTTTGGTTGGAAATATTTAGTTGCTTTTACAATTAGCTTTACATCCCAAGGTTAGAGGTAACGTTACACCTCAAGGATGAGACGACTAGGGAATTGTGCACTTCTTATGCGCTCTTTACAAAACAAGCTAAACAAGATAAACATTAGCATTTCTGTTGACACACTTACTGTGGAATCTGATACTTTTTCTACATTTACTAAGAAATATACTCATGTCAACACAAGGTCACAACACTTGACAATATACACTACTGTTCAAAAGTTTGGGGTCACTTAGAAATGTCCTTGTTTTTGAAAGAAAAGCGCATTTTTTGTCCATTAAAATAACATCAAATGGATCAGAAATACAGTGTAGACATTGTTAATGTTGTAAATTACTATTGTTGCTGGAAACGGCTGATAGTACAGACACCTCACAAGTCCTCAACTGGCAGCTTCATTAAATAGTACCCGCAAAACACCAGTCTCAACGTCAACAGTGAAGAGGCGACTCCGGGATGCTGGCCTTCTAGGCAGAGTTGCAAAGAAAAAGCCATATCTCAGACTGGTCAATAAAAAGAAAAGATTAAGATGGGCAAAAGAACACAGACACTGGACAGAGGAACTCTGCCTAGAAGGCCAGCATCCCGGAGTCACCTCTTCACTGTTGACATTGAGACTGGTGTTTTGCGGGTACTATTTAATGAAGCTGCCAGTTGAGGACTTGTGAGGTGTCTGTTTCTCAAACTAGACACTCGAATATACTTGTCCTCTTGCTCAATTGTGCACCAGGCCCTCCCACTCCTCTTTCTATTCTGGTTAGAGACAGTTTGCGCTGTTCTGTGAAGGGAGTACTACACAGCGTTGAACGAGATCTGCAGTTTCTTGACAATTTCTCGCATGGAATAGCCTTCATGTCTCAGATCAAGAATAGACTGACGAGTTTCAGAAGAAAGTTATTTGTTTCTGGACATTTTGAGCCTGTAATCGAACCCACAAATGCAGATGCTCCAGATACTCAACTAGTCTAAAGAAGGCCAGTTTTATTGCTTCTTTAATCAGGACAACAGTTTTCAGCTGTGCTAACATAATTGCAAAAGGGTTTTCTAATGATCAATTAGAAAACCCTTTTGGATTAGCTAAAACAATGTGCCATTGGAACACAGGAGTGATGGTTGCTGATAATGGGCCTCTGTACGCCTATGTAGATATTCCATTAAAAATCAGCCGTTTCCAGCGACAATGGTCATTTACAACATTAAACATTTCTACACTGTATTTCTGATCAATTTGATGTTATTTTAATGGACAAAAAAAATTGATTTTCTTTCAAAAACAAGGACATTTCTAAGTGACCCCAAACTTTTGAACGGTAGTGTAAGTATGTATGTTTCTGTTTTCTTTTGTGTCAGACATTTGCCATGAACCACATATATTCTCTTTTCAATTTAAAAAGAAGTTAACTAATATTACTAATGCCACTGAGGTCTTATTGATTCTGCTTTCCGGGAAAAATCACAACATCAGTGGAACTATGAAAACACATTTGAGACTATGTAAAACCACTATAGGAAGGTCGAAGAAAACAACCTCCCTGAAACAATGGGTGCATTTTATTACAATTTAATTAATGTCATTGTGTGTTCATGGTCAGACATGACAAATGATTATAGAACCATAATGGATCATTTCACCAGAGTGGTTAGTTAGTGTTTGTTGATGGAAATTGCTGATGGAAACTCAAAAGGGCATGAGATTGACTGTAGGGTAAAATATAAACATTTAGCGACCATTATCTAGCCCCTGATGTAAGACTTTTTAAACTGTGAAGTATAAAAGCTCCCTTTAGCCAAAAAAAAAAAAACTTTCAGAGACACACTTAATGCTCTAAACGTTGACTTCATTTGCAGGCGTAATCACAAACCCCACGAAAAGAGAACAGGCTTACTGCCACTTAACTAATTAAATATTGTGGTCGAAGGGGAAAAATAGGAATTAATGCCGTTAACACAGGCCTATCCCTTCCCAATGACACCTAATTGAAACTTGATGAACGTCTGTGCCTGCGATATCAAAGTTCCTCCTGCACCCTCTCCACATAAGTCATTCAATAGCACTTAGCTGACAGTTTCATCCCAGCATCTCTGTGGCTCCGCTCTTTCACAGACTCCATAATGCCCAACACACTCAACACCAGCAAAGGACGCCTTGAAATAAATTACACGTTAATTGTAATTACTGGTAGACATGGTAAATAAACAGGCCTGGAAGTGGAAAGTGTACAAGTGCGGGGCGACTGGGGTTCTGACATGTCAGAATTGGCAGTCTTAATTGTACGTTTCGGCCTCACCATCATCGCTCCATCTTTTCCTCCCCTCTTTTTCCCCTCCTGTCGGGGAAGACAGTGATTACCCCTGTGCTGACGTGTGGTATAATGGTATCAGCGAGCAGACAGAGCAGTGAATTAAATTGTATCTGCAGCCGTACTGAAGCCTTGATGAGGGGGCAGATGCCTTTGTGGTCTTATCATTATAACACAATGGTCATGTTGTCATCAACCTTGCCATCGTCAATTGAAAAGACGTGATTGTGTGTTGGGGGCTTTTTTTCTCTCCCTCTTCGTCCCGTCGTTTCTTTGTGAATAGGAGCAATTTTCTCAGAGCTATGAAATCACGTAATAGGTCCTAATATGCAGCTGCTTGGCATAGCAAGGCAGCCTCTATTAAATTGGAAGTCAAACAAAATATGTGTTTTTTGGCTGGAGAAATACTAGATGTATGAGCAGAAGCCACATTTATTCAGATGAAAATCCTTCGACTGACGTGATTACAAAGAACAACTATTTCAACCATCTCTGACATATTTATACCTTCTAAAATTCCAGAGATCAAATTACTGGCTTGAGTGGTTTGTGTGACGCATTTTGGTTTTAAGAAAAAAAATCCCTGCGAAAAAAACACAGAAATGCATTGTATTTCAAGCACATTTGTATGTGTGGAAGGAAACAGTAATAGTGGAGAAGATGCAGAGAAGACGCTTTAAGTGTCATTTTGCATTCTGAAGACTAGTATTTACAAAAGAAAATCATATGACTGTACGTTTCTCTGATATAACTAAAGGTTAATCAATTTGCATTGACAGAAGTGGCAAGCATAAGAGTAAACCAAGCCATGTTACCGCCTAAAGGGTGTGCCTTTTACCCAAGGTAAATGACAAACACACATTGTTCATAGTGAGTCCAGGGTTCAAAGGTCACAGCAGCAGAGCTAGTGTGGTTGATAGCATGAAAAGAATGCTGTGGTAAACATTACATAACAGAACTGTAGGTGTTTATAGTCCCTCCTGTACAATCCCTGACTAGTTTCCAATGATGTATATGTTACCAGGAGGAAAACAATAGCAACCTGATATGTAAGAATATCAGATCAATATTAGATCAATCATCTTTGACAAAAGATGGATTTGACTAAAACATATATATAATTTTTATGTTCTCACCTTTTTGAAACTCTTCAAGCCTTTTGACTGCCTCGTCTCTCTCTGCCTGCATCCGTTGACACTGATATGACCAAAGCACAAAAGAGAACAATTTTATTTATTTACATTGGTGTCCTACCTTCATTGAGCCAGTCTATGCAAGATCATACTCCACTTGAACTCAATCTGAGAACGACATTTCAGTGGGAGTACAGCTGAGGTCATGAAGATGATGGACTCTGTAAAAAGGCTTCCCAATATGAACCTATGTGGTGGTGCTATATAAACCACGGTGGTGCTATATAAACCACCACCACATAGCTGAAAGTGAAATGATGAAAGCAGAATCCTCCAAAATCCAGACTACATTGATATCTCCGAGGCACAATGCATACATTACATATGATATGAGATTGAACGTTTATCACAACAGCATGTAAATCTGATATGATACAATTAACGAGCTCTTTTCGCTCTTGAAACCATTGGAGTGAAAGTACTGGCTAGTTCAAAGAGTCCTGAGTAGTATACTATGTACAGGGCAGTTTATGTTCATTTGTTTTGTCTGCCATACTAAAATAACCCCTATCTGGAGAATTGTAGGGAAATGTCACTGATTGAATTTGCCTCCAGGTTTTCCAAGCCATGTCTGCTTTCCAAGCCCTGCTATAGCACCACAATAAAGCATCTCTCTCTCTCTCTCTCTCTCTCTCTCTCTCTCTCTCTCTCTCACACACACACATAGTCTCTCTTTCACACATACAATCATTTAAAAAAATAAGCAAACCTTTATTTTCTTTCATCATTAATCACTATCAATCATTAAGTGCTAACACAGTTGAAATGACGCACACCTCCCCAAGACCTGTTGCATGGATACCTATACACATTAACTGAACAGTTATAACAAGCCTTATACAACACTGACCTCCATGGTGGCTCTCTCATGCTCCCTCTGAAGACCCTCATACTCATGGGCAGCTGTAGGGACCAAAGGATTCCAGTCAGTCATCTTCAACTGTTCATCATCCCATAAGAGGAAACATACTTGAACTCTTATTGGGTTTCTTAAAACAGAACAACCATGTGGAAACATATCTATTAATTCCAACCCAATGGCTGCCTCACATGCTAAGTGAAACGTGACTATTACTCACACCCACCTTAACAATTATCTCAATGCTCTGCTACATATACTTGAGTTAGTTTAGATTAAAACCACACAAAATAATGTTTACCAATATAGAAAGACATGGAATAAAGGTTGTTCCAAACCCAGCTGTTTGTCAAGATCATCAGGGCCTCATGAGCAAGCTTTTTTACAAGGTCTGGGCAGGCTTATGTATGGTTCGCTCCATAAAGCTGCATCTATGAATGCCTGGATCTTTACAAAGAACTGGATGTTGGAATGTATAGCCACTGTGAAAGGAGATTGACAACTTCAACAAAACATGCATTATTTTGATCATCATTTGATGTGGAATCTCTCCCTTGGTCCATTATGTTTCATTCTCAGGAGGCATAACAATAATAGATTCCTACACAGTGCTATGATAAAAGTCTACTACTCTACCTTAACTACTACAGTTGAGGATAACTGACTTACAATGAACAAAAATATAAATGCAACATGCAACAATTTCTAAGATTTTACTGAGTTACAGTTCACATGAGGAAATCAGTCAATTCAAATAAATGAGGCCCTAATATATGGATATCACATGACTGGGAATACAGATATGCATCTGTTGGTCACAGATAACTTTAAATAAGGGGCATGGATCAAAAAAACAGTCAGTACCTGATGTGACCACCATTTGCCTTATGCAGCGCGGCACATCTCCTTCGTATAGAGATGATCAGGCTGTTGATTGTGGCCTGTGGAATGTTGTCCCACTCCTCTTTAATGGCTGTGAGAAGTTGCTGGATATTGACGGGAACTGGAACACGCTAGAGGTCGACCGATTAATCGGAATGGCCAATTAATTAGAGCCGATTTCAAGTTTTCATAACAATCAGTAATCTGTATTTTTGGCCACCGATTTGCCGAATCTTTAAAAAAAATTTTTTACACCTTTATTTAACTAGGCAAGTCAGATTAAGAACACATTCTTATTTTCAATGATGGCCTAGGAACGGGGGTTAACTGCCTTGTTCAGGGGGGATTCGTTTTTGCAACCTTCTGGTTACTAGTCCAAAGCTCTACCCACCTGCCTTACATTGCACTCCACAAGGAGCCTGCATGGCAGGCTGACTACCTGTTACGCGAGGGCAGCAAGAAGCCAAGGTAAGTTGCTAGCTAGCATTAAACTTATAACATAATCACTAGTTAACTACACATGGTTGATGATATTACTAGTTTATCTAACATGTCCTGCGTTGCATATAATCGATGCGTGCCTGTTAATTTCTCATTGAATCACAGCCTACTTCACCAAACGGGTGATGATTTAACAAGCGCATTTGCGAAAAAAACACCGTCGTTGCACCAATGTACCTAACCATAAACATCAATGCCTTTCTTTAAAATCAATACACAAGTATATATTTTTAAACCTGCATATTTAGTTAATATTGCCTGCTAACATGAAATTGTGTCACTGCTCTTGCGTTCATTGCCTGGCTCGTTGCGAACTAATTTGCCAGAATTTTACGTAATTATGACATACCATTGAAGGTTGTGCAATGTAACAGGAATATTTAGACTTAAGGATGCCACCCGTTAGATACAATACGGACCGGTTCCGTATTTCACTGAAAGAAAAAAACGTTTTGTTTTCGAGATGATAGTTTCCGGATTCGACCATATTAATGACCTAAGGCTAGTATTTCTGTGTGTTTATTATATTATAATTAAGTCTATGATTTGATAGAGCAGTCTGACTAAGCGGTGGTAGGCACCAGCAGGCTCGTAAGCATTAATTCAAACGGCACTTTCGTGCGTTTTGTCAGCAGCTCTTCGCAATGCATTGCGCTGTTTATGACTTCAAGCCTGTCAACTCCCAAGATTAGGCTGGTGTAACCGATGTGAAATGGCTAGCTAGTTAGCGGGTGCGCGCTAATAGCGTTTCAAACGTCACTCGCTCTGAGACTTGGAGTAGTTGTTTCCCTTGCTCTACATGGGTAACGCTGCTTCAAGGGTGGCTGTTGTCGATGTATTTCAAGCACATTTGTATGTGTGGAAGGAAACAGTAATAGAGTATAGAGAGAAATAGTCCTATAATTCCTATAATAACTACAACCTAAAACGTCTTACCTGGGAATATTGAAGACTCATGTTAAAAGGAAGCACCTGCTTTCATATGTTCCCATGTTCTGAGCAAGGCACTTAAATGTTAGCTTTCTTACATGGCACATATTGCACTTTTACTTTCTTCTCCAACACTTTGTTTTTGCATTATTTAAACCAAATTGAACATGTTTCATTATTTATTTGAGGATAAATTAATTTTATTGATGTATTATATTAAGTTAAAATAAGTGTTCATTCAGTATTGTTGTAATTGTCATTATTACAAATAAATAAAATAAATTGAAAAAAAATTGGCCGATTAATCGGAAGCGGCTTTTTTTGGGTCCTCCAATAATCGGTATCGGCGCTGAAAAATCATAATTGGTCGACCTCTAGAACACGCTGTCATACACGTTGATCCATAGCATCCCAAACATGCTCAATGGGTGACATATCTGGTGAGTATGCAGGCCATGGAAGAACTGGGACATTATCAGCTTCCAGGAATTATGTACAGATCCTTGGGACATGTGGCTGTGCATTATCATACTGAAAGATGAGGTGATGGCGGTGATTGAATGGCATGAAAATGGGCCTCTGGATCTCATCACGGTATCTCTGTGCATTCAAATTGCCATCGATTAAATGCATAAAATGTTGTCCGTAGCTTATGTCAACCCATACCATAACCGCACCATCACGAGGCACTCTGTTCACAACGTTGACATCAGCAAACTGCTCACCCACACAACGCCATACTGCCATCTGCCCGGTACAGTTGAAACTGTGATTCATCTGTGAAGAGCACACTTCTCCAACATGCCAGTGGCCATCGAAGGTGAGCACTTGCCCACTGAAGTCGGTTACGACGCCGAACTGCAGTCAGGTCAAGACCTCGGTTGAGGACGACGAGCACGCAGATGAGCTTCCCTGAGACGGTTTCTGACAGTTTGAGCAGAAATTCTTTGGTTGTGCAAACCCAAAGTTTCATCAGCTGTCTGGGTGGCTGGTCTCAGACAATCCTGCAGGTAAAGAAGCCAGATGTGGAGGTCCTGGGCTGGCGTGATTACACGTGGTCTGTGGTTGTGAGGCCGATTGGTCGTACTGCCAAATTCTCTAAAACGACGTTGGAGGAGGTTTATGGTTGAGAAATTCACATTAAATTCCCTGGCAACAGGGAAATCAGTCAGCATGCCAATTGCACGCTCCTTTAAAACTTGAGACATTTGTGGCATTGTGTGATAAAACTGCACCTTTTATTGTCCCCAGCATAAGGTGCACCAGTTTAATGATCATGCTGTTTAATCAGCTTCTTGATATGCCACACCTGTCAGGTGGATGGAATATAATGGCAAAGGAGAAATGCTCACTAACAGGGATGTAAACAAATTTGTGCACCAAATTTGAGAGAAATAAGCTTTTTGTGCATATGGACAATTTCTGGAATCTTTTTTTCAGCTCATGAAACCAACACTTTATGTGTTGCGTTTTCTATTTCTGTTAAGTGTATATGTAACATAATCAGCATTGGTTGCTTAGTAGATACCCTACCGTGAGGCACTGCGCATTCATATTTAAATCTGAAAACCTGGTCAAGTACTGTTTCCTTTAGGGTACAACATTCAGGTCACGTGAATACTCAACACTGCTGCTCTAACACCACATCATGCTGGTTAACCGCACCCTACCCCCAACGCCTCCACACTCTGAATGTAGTGATTCATTTTTGCTGGAGTTGCACACTCAATGTGTATTCATATGGTGTTCCAAATAATATGCAGGTGATTCAGAGGGCTCAGACTACACTGACCTCGTATGCACCTTTTGTTATTCCCCCTTACGATGTGTCTGGAAACATTTATTGAATTAAGAAATATGAGGAACAGAAAGAGTTTAAATCAAGTGTGATGACCATCCGTTGTGAATTCATGTCTGTTTTGTGGTGAGAGAAATAAGCCTAGAACTTCTGAGGAAGTTCTATATATATATGGCTAAAGAAAGACGCAGAATGACGCCTGAGAACTTCCTCAGAAGTCTACTATTGTTATTCAATAGACATGGCAAGGTCTTTCTTCAGCAAGGGCAAATTAAAAAGGTGTGCAAAATAAACAAAAAAACATAGATAAGACCCCTCAGATAAAGTTCTAGGCTACATTATTCCTTACACAATTTACCCTTGCCCTGAACGCAACAGCGCGCTAACTAATGAGTACTAAACTGTACAGACACAAATGAAGACAGAAAAAGTCATACGTTTAATTCAAGTTAGGTTACATTCGAGTTGAAGACGTGTTATTTACAATTGGCTGCGTATCCATGTTTAATGTCAACGGTTAACATCAGTGCAGGCTATGAAAGAGCTGGAGTCATCGAACTGCAAATACATAACGAACATTTCGAACAGAAAGCTACAGCCTTCACTATAACCTAGCCATGCGACTTAGAATAACTCTTACCTTGATTGGACAGCTCTGTAATACGTTTCATTTGAAATAGTTCCTCTTGGGCCGCCATTGTGAGAAAGTACATTTACAGTACACATCGAGGTGGTTACACATTACGTGCAACAGGAAATACCTTGATACCTTGACACACCTGTGCACAAATCTCACCTTTGGCCATTGTTAAATCTGATTTAGGTTTCGAATGCTTGTTTTTTCCCCTGATCAACGGTTTCTGTTGACTTGGAACTACAGTGCATTCGGGAAGTATTCAGACCCCTTGGCTTTTTCCACATTTTGTTATGCTACAGCCTTGTTCTAAAATCTATTAAATAGTTTTTTCCCCTCATCAATCTACACACAATACCCATAATGACAAAGCAAAAACAAGTTTTTCGAAATTTGTACAAATTGGAGTCTTCTTGGGTATGACGCTACAAGCGTGGCACACCTGTATTAAGGGAGTTTCTCCCAATCTTCTGTGCAGATCCTCTCAGGCTCTTGTTAGGTTGGATGGGGAGTGTCGCTGCACAGCTATTTTCAGGTCTCTCTCGATGTTCAATCAGGTTCAAGTCCGAGCTCTGGCTGGGCCACTCAAGGACAATGAGACTTGTCCCAAAGCTACTCCTGCTTTGTCCTGTTGGAAGGTGAACTTTCACCCCAGTCTGAGGTCCTGGGCGCTCCGGTGCAGGTTATCAAGGATCTCTTTGTACTTTGCTCCGTTCAGCTTTCCCTCGATCCTGACTAGTCTCCCAGTCCCTGCCGCTTAAAAAGCATCCCAACAGCATGCTGCCACCACCATGCTTCACCTTAGCCAGATTTCCTCCAGATGTGACGCTTGGCATTCATGCCAAAGACTTCAATCTTGGTTTCATGAGACCAGAGAATCATGTTAATCATGGTCTGGGAGTCCTTTTAGGTGCCTTTTTACAAACTCCAAGCGGGCTGTCATGTGCCTTTTACTGAGAAGTGGCTTCCATCTGGCCACAGCCATAAAGGCATGATTAGTGGAGTGCTGCAGAGATGGGAGAGTCTTCCAGAAGGACAACCATCTCCACAGAGGAACTCCAGAGCTCTGCCAATGACCATTGGGTTCTTGGTCACCTCCCTGACCAAGGCCCTTCTCCCCCGATTGCTCAGTTTGGCCGGGCGGCCAGCTCTAGGAAGAGTTTTGGTGGTCTCAAATTTCATCCATTTAAGAACGATGGAGGCCACTGTATTCTTGGGGACCTTCAGTGCTGCAGAAATGTCTTGGTACCCTTCCCCAAGTCTGTGCCTCGACACAATATTGTCTCGGAGATCTACGGACAATTCCTTCGACCTCATGGCTTGGTTTTTTCTATGATATGCACTGTCAGCTGTGGGACTTTATATAGACAGGTGTGTGCCTTTCTAAATCATGTCCAATCAAATTAATTGACCCGTTTCCATTGATTATCCTCGAAACATCAAGGATGATCAATGGAAACAGGATTCACCTTAACTCAATTTCAAGTCTTATAGGTAAGGGTCTGAATACTGTTTACATTTTTATATAACACATTCGCAACAATTTCTAAAGTTTTCACTGTCATTATGGGGTATTGTGTGTAGATTGATGAGGGGGAAAAAAATAATTGTATACATTTTTGAATAAGGCTGTAACGTAACAAAATCTGGAAAAAGTCAAGGGGTCTGAATACTTTCCGAATGCACTGTATATATGGTCTGTGTCTTGGGCAATTAATATTACAAATAATGTAGGCTGTGTGTGAGAAACTACCAACCTCAATATTAGGTGTGTGCACTGTCTGGTGAGATTACAAACATGTCACCCTTCATAATTCTAAAATACATTTATTTATGGACAGGAAAACACAGGAATCAATGCACACACAGATCCGATTTCTGCAAACAAAGAATTAGCAATGCAACAGGGGAATGTTTAGTATTATTTTTCTTTTAACAGCACACACATACAGCAAACAATGTAAACAATTTTCTTTTGATAGTAATTACACCAAGCAACAGAGGCCAAAAAGAAATAATCAATCACAGTTCATACAAAAGGTCTATATCTACAACAGAATTTCAAGTGGCCCAAAAGTTTGTCGAATATCAAAACCCTTACCTCACGCCTATAAAAGTAAACATTTAAGTACCAATGATGTTCGGTCTAATACATTAAAGTACGTCATGACACTTTGACCTCCTGGGTGGTGAAGTCCTACAATTTCAGATATGGTTAAGAAGTAATTTCCCCCTATCTGAAATAAGTGCTACCTTCAGGGTGACAAACATATTGGACAAATTCAAACCATTGAAATGTAAAAGAGAACATAACAATTCCTGTCAAGCTCTAATGTATAGGATGTTTTTATATTTTTGGAAGGTTGAATTTAGTTTAGGTGGGGACAACATTCAATAAACAAATACCCCAATAAATAACAGGATCATTCTTTGATTTAAGGGCAAGTTCACATCTCTGAACAAAATGTAGAGATACAATCACAGACACTATCCATACGAGTTTCTGGACACAGATACAGTAGAATACATCTAGAGGGAGCTGAGATCATTGGTCTGTTCTCTGAGTGGTCGGGGGTCAACACTTGTCTAAGGGGGTGCGCGGATTGGGGGGGGTTCAGAGCAGCTGAAGGCGCTCAGTGACGAGCGGCAGACTCCCTCGGGTAGAACTCGGCCAGGGTGCTCTGGGGAATCCTCTTCAGCATCTCTTTGGGGAAGATTCGGAGCAGCTGCCAGCCAATGTCCAGGGTCTCATAGACGGTCCTGTTGTCATAGGGGCCTGAGGGGTGAGGTGAAAGCATTTTAGGTCTCGAATGCTGCAACATTTGACAATATTATTTATGACGACTAGTTGACAATTGACTCATTCAGTGGTTTAAATAGGAGCATAAATACAACAATATCCCCCAGTGATTGAGATCTTTTTCATAACACTTGTTGTAGTCGACTCAAGTCAATGTCAGGTCATGGCGCTAACATGTCTGAAATGCACCCCATCCTACCTCACAGCTTACTCTGTCGGGAAAGATATTATTGATAGACTAGATATTAAGTCAATCATATGGTGCCACAACAGGTTTAAATGCAGTATATCCCTGTGATGCATAGCCTACAGTAGTGCAATCCCTACTTTTCAATCTTATCAAATCACATTTTATTGGTCGCATACACATATTTAGCAGATGTTATTGCGGGTGTAGCGAAATGCTTGTAAATCATCTGAAGGACAAGACGACTGAGCGGCAGGCTCTTGTTCTTTGCCGAAAAGATGGCTCCATTTGTCTCTGTTTCAAAAGAGACAAGATATGCAAAAGTCTGAGACGACACTTGCGTTTCACGGTATTTTAATTTAATTCAGTAGACTCATCAATTCTAATGAGATTCTAATTTTAATGGATCGCATTAGGCTTTGACTCAAGGATATTCAGGCTCACTATACACTAGGCTGGATGGAAAAGCTCACAAATCCTTGCTTTAGCAATCTCATCACTCCAAGGACAAGTGTGAGAATAAGTACGGCATAATGCTTTGATGACACACGTCGCTGAATGACTTGTTGCATCTGACACCACGGTGTTGAAAAAGACCAACAGTATGTGTCTGACATGAAGTTTGCCATTGGTTTTGCTGGTAAAAAATAATCATGCCTGAAGGCATTGAAAATAACTTAATAGATTTCTCCTCAATGTACTTCAGGAAGTAGCAATAACAGCATGCAATGCCAAATAGGGCATATCTTGTCCTTTGTTAGAGCTAAGATCTGTCAAATCGCAGTAAAAGATATTTCAAAAATCAAGCTATGCAACATTTTATAATATTCAATAACATTATTAATCCAATAATACTATTTTTTATATTTCATTGGGCAAAATCAATCTCCATTTTAATATCACACTTGAATGATAGCGCTATGCAGGGTGGATTTCTGGTAATAAGGTCAGAGACCTAGGGCAACACAAAATGGGTCACGATTTCAAGGAATGAGTGGAATGAAGGTAGCATAAACATAAGATACAGGAGAAGCCAAGGTGGCAAAGGTATAATATCTCATATTTAAATGTAACAGTATTTAGACAAGTAAATAAAACCACCAGACAAGATCTCAGAGCATGCGAGTGTCAATGACCTGGCCGAGTGCAGCAAAATGCCTCCCACTTAACGGTGTGAAAAGACTGCCAACACTCCCATTTATTCTGTTACCAAATACCTGACCCCGGGGGAATGTCACATACAGCGCGGTTGCCGTGCTCCCGTTTGCACCTTTTGATTTCATACAACCAGAATTTCAGGTTGTTATTGTAAAAGAGAAGTGTATTCTCAATGACTTACCTGGTTAAAATTTTCAAATAGTTTCAATAGCCATGCGCTCTGCATGTGGTGCTACCGTCATAGGTCGAGTCTCATCCGTTTTTTTTCAGTGTCTTACCCTGAGCGATGAAGTTCTTCTCAAACTTCTGCAGGAACTCCAGGTAGAGCAGATCATCGGAGGTGAGGGCCTCCTCTCCGACCACGGCCTTCATGGCCTGCACGTCCTTACCAATGGCATAGCAGGCATACTGAGAGGGACAGAGGCACGGGGACGGAGAGAGGGAGAGAAAAGAGTGGGGGAGGTCAGAAAGTTGAAGTCGTTCCATGCAACAAACAATGAATGTGTATTGTGGCTCAATAGAAATTAGGCTTGGTTATAGAGGATATTGTGGCAGTGTGCAGAGTGACAATAACTACCAGCTGGTTGGAGACATCAGCATGGTCTTTACGGGTCATTCCTTCACCGATGGCGGACTTCATCAATCGAGACAGAGAGGGCAGCACATTGATGGGTGGGTAGATCTGAAGGGAAAGCATGAAATAAGAGAAGTCAATATTCAACCAAGAAATAGTAAACAAATTATCATTGGACAATTGTCAGGAGAGAGAATGACAGTACTCAATAGCTAGAGACACTATTTAATAGCGAGGTCCCAAGGGGTTGTTCGGAGACGAAAAGCGAGAATGGGAATACCTGTCTGTTGTGCAGCTGTCGGTCCACATAGACCTGTCCCTCAGTGATGTACCCAGTGAGATCAGGAATGGGATGGGTGATATCTGGAACACACAGTTTACGTGGAAGTCAAGAGATAATATCCAGGATTCAAGTCACGCTAAATCATGGGCCTTCATCAAACCAATACACGCCCACAATCAAACACATGCACTGAGCACAGTCCTAGATCACTTTGCCCAAAAGAAATGTCAGGAACCAGGCATACACTTTAAATGACTACAACTTACAGTTTAAGGACATTAAAACAAGTGTTTTTATCTACATCCCCAATTTTAGTGCTCTAAAATATGCTGGCACAAATGTTATCTGATGTTAAAAAGGGGGGACTCCCATTCGAAAACAGACTGGAGGCCCATCACAGAAGTCGCTATAGTAACGGCAAGCATAACAAATATAACTTTTTTGTGCTCGTCAAACCCAGACGAAAACAGGAGATTCAACGGAATTGCTCATGTAAAAAGTTAAGAAATAAAAATATATTTAAATATTAAAAAAATAAAAATCTAGGTTGTTTTTCTTCTGAGAAAAGCTGCCATGTCTCACCATCATTGGGCATGGTGAGAATGGGTATCTGAGTGATGGAGCCATTCCTGCCCTCCACTCTGCCGGCACGCTCGTAGATGGTAGCCAGATCCGTGTACATGTAACCGGGAAAACCACGACGGCCAGGGACTTCCTCTCTGGCAGCTGACACCTGGGGAAACATGGGACATACAAGTGAGCCATAAGTGGAACCAGGGTATAAAAGATGGGACCCCGAACACAAACTACTCCACTTCTGAACATGAGCATGAACTCATTCATTCATTTATAGCAGGGTTTCCCTAACTCAGTCCTCAAAACCCCAAGGGGTGCACATTTTGGTCTTTGCCCTAGCACTACAGAGCCGATTCAAAAACAGTCAACTAATCATCAAGCTTTGATCATTTGAGTCAGCTGTGTAGTGTTCAGGCAAAAACCAAAACATGCACCCCTTGGAGTCCAGAGGAGAGACACACACACAGTACCAGTCAAAAGCTGACACACCTACTCATTCAAGGGTTTTTCAGATTTTGTATATATACACACACACTGCTCAAAAAAATAAAGGGAACACTTAAACAACACAATGTAACTCCAAGTCAATCACACTTCTGTGAAATCAAACTGTCCACTTAGGAAGCAACACTGATTGACAATAAATTTCACATGCTGTTGTGCAAATGGAATAGACAACAGGTGGAAATTATAGGCAATTAGCAAAACACCCCCAATAAAGGAGTGGTTCTTCAGGTGGTAACCACAGACCACTTCTCAGTTCCTATGCTTCCTAGATGATGTTTTGGTCACTTTTGAATGCTGGCGGTGCTTTCACTCTAGTGGTAGCATGAGACGGAGTCTACAACCCACACAAGTGGCTCAGGTAGTGCAGCTCATCCAGGATGGCACATCAATGCGAGCTGTGGCAAGAAGGTTTGCTGTGTCTGTCAGCGTAGTGTCCAGAGCATGGAGGCGCTACCAGGAGACAGGCCAGTACATCAGGAGACGTGGAGGAGGCCGTAAGAGGGCAACAACCCAGCAGCAGGACCGCTACCTCCGCCTTTGTGCAAGGAGGAGCACTGCCAGAGCCCTGCAAATTGACCTCCAGCAGGCCACAAATGTGCATGTGTCTGCTCAAACGGTCAGAAACAGACTCCATGAGGGTGGTATGAGGGCCCGACGTCCACAGGTGGGGGTTGGGCTGACAGCCCAACACCGTGCAGGACGTTTGGCATTTGCCAGAGAACACCAAGATTGGCAAATTCGCCACTGGCGCCCTGTGCTCTTCACAGATGAAAGCAGGTTCACACTGAGCACATGTGACAGACGTGACAGTCTGGAGACGCCGTGGAGAACGTTCTGCTGCCTGCAACATCCTCCAGCATGACCAGTTTGGCGGTGGGTCAGTCATGGTGTGGGGTGGCATTTCTTTGGGGGGGCCGCACAGCCCTCCATGTGCTCGCCAGAGGTAGCCTGACTGCCATTAGGTACCGAGATGAGATCCTCAGACCCCTTGTGAGACCATATGCTGGTGCGGTTGGCCCTGGGTTCCTCCTAATGCAAGACAATGCTAGACCTCATGTGGCTGGAGTGTGTCAGCAGTTCCTGCATTGATGCCATCGACTGGCCCGCCTGTTCCCCAGACCTGAATCCAATTGAGCACATCTGGGACATCATGTCTCGCTCCATCCACCAACGCCACGTTGCACCACAGACTGTCCAGGAGTTGGAAGATGCTTTAGTCCAGGTCTGGGAGGAGATCCCTCAGGAGACCATCCGCCACCTCATCAGGAGCATGCCCAGGCAATGTAGGGAGGTCATACAGGCACGTGGAGGCCACACACACTACTGAGCCTCATTTTGACTTGTTTTAAGGACATTACATCAAAGTTGGATCAGCCTGTAGTGTGGTTTTTCACTTTAATTTTGAGTGTGACTCCAAATCCAGACCTCCATGGGTTGATAAATTGGATTTCCATAGATTATTTTTGTGTGATTTTGTTGTCAGCACATTCAACTATGTAAAGGAAAAAGTATTTAATAAGATTATTTCATTCATTCAGATCTAGGATGTGTTATTTTCCCTTTATTTTTTTGAGCAGTGTATATTTTTTTACATTGTACAATAATAGCGAAGACATCAAAACGATGAAATAACATAGGGAATCATGTAGTATGCAAAAAAAAAGTGTTATAAAAATCGAATTTAATTTTACATTTGAGATTCGTCAAAGTAGCCTCCCTTTGCCTTGATGACAGCTTTGCAGACTCTTGGCATTCTAAACTCAGCAAAAAAAGAACCGTCCCTTTTTCAGGATCCTGTCTTTCAAAGATAATTAGTAAAAATCCAAATAACTTCACCAAAAGAAAGATGCCCAGGGTCCCTGCTCATCTGCGTGAACGTGCCGTAGGCATGCTGCAAGGAGGCATGAGGACTGCAGACGTGGCCAGGGCAATAAATTGCTATGTCCGTACTGTGAGACGCCAAAGACAGCGCTACAGGGAGACAGGACAGACAGCTGATCGCCCTCGCAGTGGCAGACCACGTGTAACAACACCTGCACAGGATTGGTACATCCGAACATCATATCTGCAGGATGGCAACAACAACTGCCCGAGTTACATCAGGAACGCACAATCCCTCCATCAGTGCTCAGACTGTCCACAATAGGCTGAGAGAGGCTGGACTGAGGGCTTGTAGGTCTGTTGTAAGGTAGGTCATCAGTAAACATCACCGGCAACAACGTCGCCTACGGGCACAAACCCACCGTCGCTAGACCAGACAGGACTGGCAAAAAGTGCTCTGCACAGACGAGTCGCGGATTTGTCTCACCAGGGGTGACAACACCATTCTGTATACATCTGGCCCTTTGGACACTGTGTTAACAAACGTCTAAATGAGCTTCAATGCCATACAACACTCCTTCCGTGGCCTCCAACTGCTCTTAAAAACGCTAGTAAAACTAAATGCATGCTCTTCAACCGATTGCTGCCCGCACCCGCCCGTCCGCCTAGCATCACTACTCTGGACGGTTCCGACTTAGAATATGTGGACAACTACAAATACCTAGGTGTCTGGCTAGACTGTAAACTCCCCTTCCAGACTCATTAAGCATCTCCAATCCAAAATTAAATCTAGAATCGGCTTTCTATTTCTCAACAAAGCCTCCTTCACTCATGCTGCCAAACATACCCTCGTAATACTGACTATCCTGCCGATCCTTGACTTCGGCGATGTCATTTACAAAATAGCCCCCACCTTCTCCTCAGCAAATTTGATGCAGTCTATCACAGCGCCATCCGTTTTGTCACAAAAGCCTCATATACTACCCACCATTGCGACCTGTATGCTCTCGTTGGCTGGTCCTCGCTACATATACGTCGCCAAACCCACTGGCTCCAGGTCATCTATAAGTCTTTGCCAGGTAAAACTCCGCCTTATCTCAGCTCACTGGTCACCATAGCAGCACCCACCCGTAGCACGCACTCCAGCAGGTATATTTCACTAGTCATCCCCAAAGTAAACACCTCATTTGGCCGCCTTTCCTTCCAGTTCTCTGCTGCCAATGAATGGAACGAATTGCAAAAATCACTGAAGTTGGAGACATATCTCCCTCACTAACTTCAAGCATTGGCTGTCAGAGCAGCTTACCGATCGCTGCAGCTGTACACAGCCCATCTGTAAACAGCCCATCCAATCAACTACCTACCTTATCCCCATAGGTTTTTTTCTGCTCTTTTGCACACCAGTACTTCTACATCCTCATCTATAATACCAGTGTTAATTGCTAAATTGTAATTACTTCGCCACTATGGCCCATTTATTGCCTTACTTCATTTGCACACACTGTATACAGATTTTCTGTTGTGTTATTGACTGTACATTTGTTGATCCCATGTGTAACTCTGTTCTTTTTGTTGCACTGCTTTGCTTTATCTTGGCCAGGTCGCAGGTGTAAATGAGAACTTGTTCTCAACTGGCCTACCTGGTTAAATAAAGGTGAAATAAAAAATAATAATAATTTAAAAAAAGGGGTCAGATTCACATTTATCGTCGAAGGAATGAGTGTTACACTGAGGCCTGTACTCTATAGCAGGATCGATTTGGAGGTGGAGGGTCCGTCATGGTCTGGGGCGGTGTGTCACAGCATCATCGGACAGAGCTTGTTGTCATTGCAGGCAATCTCAACGCTGTGCGTTACAGGGAAGACATCCTCCTCAATCATGTCGCACCCTTCCTGCAGGCTCATCCTGACATTACCCTCCAGCATGACAATGCCACCAGCCATACTGCTCGTTCTGTGCGTGATTTCCTGCAAGACAGGAATGTCAGTGTTCTGCTATGGCCAGCGAAGATCCCGGATCTCAATCCCATTGAGCACATCTGGGACCTGTGGGATCGGAGGTTGAGGGCTAGGGCCACTCCCCCCAGAAATGTCCGGGAACTTGCAGGTGCCTTGGTGGAAGAGTGGGGTAACATCTCACAGCAAGAACTGCCAAATCTGGTGCAGTCCATGAGGAGGAGACGCACTGCAATACTTAATGCAGCTGGTGGCCACACCAGATACTGACTGTTACTTTTGATTTTGACCCCTCCTTTATTCAGGGACACATTATTCAATTTCTGTTAGTCACATGTCTGTGGAACTTGTTCAGTTTATGTCGCAGTTGTTGAATCTTATGTTCATACAAATATTTACATATATTAAGTTTGCTGAAAATAAACGCAGTTGACAGTGAGCGGAGATTTCTTTTTTTGCTGAATTTACACACACACACACACACACACACACACACACTCTCTCTAAAGGAGGACAAAATAATAGGAATTGGATTTGACTAATAACATGTACTATATTCTCATTTAAATCACCTGTTGTGAAGTGTTACTCAAAATCACCAAAAGGAGGTCAAGCATTGACATTTTCTCAGCAGACAAAGTATAAAATAAATGACTCAGAACCCAGGCCAAAGCACTGTTCAAATTGTTCAGTTAGTTGAATTCAGAGCAGAAAGGCACTTGCATTCATCCTGAGCTCCAGAGGACGGAGATAGCCAACACTTGTGAATTAAATTCAAAACTCGACCTTCGAGCGGGTGAATGGGAAAATAAGTTAAATGTTAATGCCCCTTGTCAGTCTTTGTAAGTGGTTAAATACCCTACAAGCCAGAGTCTTAGCCGAGGCATTATTGAAACAGCACGTGTGCCAAAGGTTACAGGCAGAGAACGAGGGAAGGGAGGGGGGGTATGTTTTCAGATGAACATAAAACATTTCAAACGCTTGTTGTGCGGCTAGAATATTGAAACATCAGAACATGTTCTGCTACATAAGGAATATTACAGGCATAAGAGATGAGAATGTCTGTCTCACCACAGAAAGCTTCACACTAAGCTTCTGAGAATTAAGTCAAGGCATTCCCAGAAGGCCACATTATGCTGCCTTTCACTGAGAACACAAGGAGACATTAGAGAGTTCATCAATTGGCCAACACCTCCTGAGATGTTTAGGAGCCAAAGTTTGGTAGTCCAAACTACTTCCTCTTGAAATAGTGTTACTATTGCTGGGGGATTCTGTGCTAGTTATCAACATATGTGCAGGGGTTAAAGCAACAACAAAAAATCCCATGACTGACACTTAAGTCTCTCAGATCGATTGTCTGCGGCCAAGTTAACTTTCTTACACGAAAAGGGAGGTTATGATCATCATTACGGATCGAGGATAATTTTGTACATGTATTAAACAGAGTTTGACCAATTCCAGTCCCCAATTCCAGTCCAAACCACGCTTGAAACTCGTAAAACTGTATTTGTAAAACGATGTCATGTGCAATTAAAAGAAGAGTAGAGAAATAAACATGGTAGCAATGTAAAACTGGGATCCAAAACTGCTTTCAAAATACATTTGCCAAAACTGCTTTCAAAAGTGTTTTCCCACAAATACATTAAGAATTGTTGTGCATTGACTGCTTGTCAAAATACGTTTCCCTCAGGTAGCCTAGTGGTTAGAGCGTTGGGCCAGTAACCAAAAAGTTGCTTGATCGAATCCTTGAGCTGACAAAGTAAAAATCTGTCGTTCTGCCCCTGAACAAGGTAGTTAACCCACTGTTCCTAGGCCATCATTGTAAATAAGAATTTGTTCTTAACTGACTTCCCTAGTTAAATAAAAGGTTAAAATAATATTTGTATTTTTTTATTATCCCACATAGAACACACAACTAGGTAAACTACTCTGGAGTTGTCTGGTTTTGTTTTAAATGACATGGTATTTATTTGGGAATATATTTCGTAGAACAGACATGCTTCTGTCTATATTCGTTTATATCATCTCCATAGTCCAATTCATTATCTTTTGGGGTTTGACTGGTCTGAGGGTTGATCACTTACAAATCTCATGGTCTTGACTCAAGAGTAGCAGAATTGGGATGACAATTCTATAGAATTTCTTTTTTTCTTTTGAACTTATAGCTAGCTAGCAGGCTGTCTGTTCATATTCAAATAATGCAGCCCAGGCTTTATGGTTTTATCTGTTGGGAAGAACTACAACAAGTACTGCATGCTGTGTCCAGAGATAGAGGCTCAGGGACTGTTATTAACCACTGCCGAAATGGTGGCTTTTCGCACGCTTTCAGCAGCCGTGGCATCACCCAGATGGGTGCCTCATATACGAAAATGGAGGACCAGTACCTATGGAAGAGCGGGTCCTATGGAGGAACTTGCCATCGGAGAAGCAGATGTGGTGCACTAATCAAGCATTCCGGGCCTGTTTGTCAGACTGTCTTTGTTTCTCTGACTGTACCATCGACGCCTCCTCCGCTAAAGCTTCGCTGCCTTTCCAAGCCAAACTGCCTCAACTCATCTGAAGCCAAATAGAGACATTCAATCTCCATCTCTACCATCTCAATTTAAATGAGTTAGTTTTGTTTTTTTATGCGTTTTCAGATTACAAGTTAAATCAATAATTATTAGGAATTATTATATTTAACATTGACTGACATACCAAGAACTGATTAATTTTTCTAATAAGATGCCACACGCATGTACGCACAATCAGGAATTGGGGTGTGTGGTTCAATGGAACTCATTCTATCAAAAAGGTTCTACGAAGAATACTCTAGTTGACTGTAAGAATTATAATAAGAGTTATTGCTTAAGGAAGGTTATCTTTCCACTATTGAGGAACAATATAATAGACGGCAGCACTGAAGGTTTGGAAGGTGGTAGTGTGGACACTATATGGAGGACCATAATCTTTACAGAATGTACCCATCTGTTAACAACCTGCATAGGACTATTAACAATACTGTTTGGTCATACAAATGAGGCCATGTAACATCTTTCAGGTTGAAAACCTTGATGCAGATACCTAGGTGTTATTCCCCCCCCCATGTATTTCCTTGGTGTGGAAAGCACATGTCCCACCTTCCTCACCTCATTTACCGTGTCATGGTCAGCTTTTGTGGGATGTGGAGGTTCAATACCACATCCATGTAGGCCGTACTGACTACACTAACTGGCACATTGAATTTGCGACACCATAATCAAAAGAAAAGTTATGGCTCTCAAATGTATACAGAATTAAGGTGCAAGTCTGACACTTCACAAAAAGAAAGTATGAGTTTTTTTCCCCCAGGAGTAAACAGCCGAATTCCTTGAGTTAGTTTAGTTGCCCACCTCTCTCAGAGCTTCGGCGTAGGAGCTCATGTCAGTCAGGATGACCAGGACATGCTTCTCACACTGGTAGGCCAGGTACTCAGCTGAGGTCAGAGCCAGGCGAGGGGTGATGATGCGCTCAATACTGAGAAAGGAAAGACAAAGGAAGGAATTAAAAGGTTTCCACCATTAACATAAAAAAGGTAGGGAAAGACAAAATAGACTAATAATACTCTGTTGAAAAGGTGAAAATGACAGGCTTGCCTTTATACAGCAATATTTTAGACACCTTATTGCCTTGAATTCCTGACTCCTTAGATGTACCATGAAAGCATTATTTATAGGAGGGAGCTAGTGCACAGAGCTTATGAACAAACTCACGTGGGGTCGTTGGCTAGGTTCAAGAACAGGCAAACATTGTCCATGGATCCATTCTCCTCAAAGTCCGACTTGAAGAAGCGAGCAGTTTCCATGTTCACCTGAAAAGATAGGTTAGGGGAAAAAAAGGTAGGTTCATGATTACATACTAAGTTGATAGTAGAAGGCCTTGAACATTCTTCAACAAAAGCAAGAATATACTGTATAAGAGTCGCCCACGGACAAGAAAAAAAACACGCGCCTATATCAGAAAAATGAGTGTCAGTCTGCAATTATCACAAGAAATGAAGGCAAATTCTTCCTAAACACTATACAAAGAGCAATGTACTGCAAATTATGTTGCAGCTTACTGAATCAGTTCCATCCTACTCAGGGTAATTTTACATGCTCTGATCGTATGTGAAAACATGGTTAAGTGTTAAGGCCCTTTCTCACCAAGTCTGATTTTTCCCCCTTCCCAAATAAAAATACATCTGGGATTCTTGAAAGATGGGATAACATTTTTTCAAATAATAATATAGACCAAAGTATGAGCTATCACATAATGTAAAGGAACACCCACCTAATTAAAACCTTATTTCATAAAATGCACCTAACTGGATTTATGGCAACTCCATCAGACACCACTTGAGTAAATCTGATTAAAAAGATGTCAGGCTATTCCATTAAAACAACTAGAGCCTACTCGCGCTTTGTAACCAAAATTAAAATCATACAATTTGGCTTCCGAGGAGATAACACCGACATCACCCCAGTATTCCTACCATCGGAGCAAGACGGGAAATGCAACATTCAAGCAGCAACATTTCAAGCAGCCGGTCGCAGCCGATTCTGACCGGTTTGTTTATAGCTGCAGATATACACCAATCCTCGGTGGTTGAGAAGAATTACCTCGTGAAAGTGCTCAAGCCACGTTACGAACTTCACCCTCTCGCATCCATTTTAGTAAACCGGTAGTACCCGCTCTATTTAAGCAAGCTAAAGCTGAAGTTGTCAATTAATTGGCCAATGCATCGTGTGTTGTGCTTTGCAATTCCACTGCCAAAGAATAGCAAAGCACCCTTTAATGGTTCAAACAGCCGAGCACTCAGTCTTACCAGTGCTTAGCAAACTTTAAGGAAAAAAATAAATGTTTGACCAAATACAAATGTTATTTTACAGAAAACAAAATTGGCAACAGACTTTCAGCATGCTTATAGGGTAGGGCACTCAACATGCTCGGCACCGACACAAATGACCGATGATTGGCTGAAAAAAATTTATAACACGATTGTGGGAGCTGTTTCGTTAGACTTCAGTGCAGCTTTTGATGTTATTGATGAAAAGATGCAGGTGTTATGGATTTACATCCTCTGCCTTATGGATTGAGTGCAACTTATCTAACAGAACACAGAGGGTTTCCTATAATGGAAGACTCCAATGCCAATTCGGTTGAGTGTGGTGTACCGCAGGTCTTGGGCCATTATTGTTTTCTGTTTTTACTAATGACCTTCCACTGACCTTCAATAAAGCCTGTGTCGATGTAAGCTGACGACTCAACAGTATACATGTCGGCTTTGACAGTAAAATAACTGACACCTTTAACATAGCGCTCCAGTCAGTTTTAGAATGGGTGACTAGCAATAGGCTGGTGCTAAATATATCAAAGCATCATTTTGGGACAAATCACTTGTCAACGCTAAACCTCATCTTGATCTATTATTGAATAATGTGGCGATTGAGCAAGTTCAGACAACTAAGCTGCTGGGTGTAATCCTAGATAGTAAGCCGTCATCGTCAAAACATTTAGACTCAGTGGTTGCTAAAGGGGAAGAGGTCTGTCCGTGATATGGCATTGCTCTGCTTTCTTGACATCTCAATAAACCAGGCAAGTCCTACAGGCCCTAGTTTTGTCCCACCTGGACTACTGCCCAGTTGTGTGATCACGTGTGGCAAAAAAAAGACCTAGGAAAATTGGAGTTGGTCCAGAACAGAGCAGCACGTACTGCACAAGGAGGGAGAATGTCAATGACATGCATGTCAATCTCTCCTGGCTCAAAGTTGAGGAGAGGCTGACTACATCACTATTGGCCTTTGTGCGAGGTGTTGAAGGTACCGAACTGTCTGTTCAAGTTCAGACACTCATCGGTATCACACAAAACATGCAACCAGAGGTCTCTTCACAGTCCCCAGGTACAGAACAGAGGCTGGGAAACACACAGTATTAAAATAGAGCCATGACTACATGGCACTCTGCCACCCCAGGTAATTCAAGGGAGCAAAAAAACAAACATAAATTAAGTAAAAACGTGCAACACGACAGGGACTGTGATGAGACATTTTTATATATTTTTTATTGTATTATTATGTATTGCAGGGGTAGGCTACCCCTTCCTGGAGTGCTGCAGGTACTGTAGGATTTTGTTCCAACTAGGCACCACACCTGACCAACTGAGCTAATTGATCAGTTCAATGACTCCCTCCATTCAACACCTGGTCTTCCAGGTCGGTTAAATCAAAAACATGAACCAGGGTTGCCTACCCATGATGTATTGTATTATGTTCTGTATATTATGTATTCTATTTATTATATGTTTTGTTTTCTGTTACGACCCAAGGAAGAGTAGCCGCTGTGTTGGCAGCAGCTAATTGGGGATCCTAATAAAATGCTCAAATACTACAGATGGATGGACCTCCAGGGCTACAAAGAGCTACTTAACAGTGAAGTACCGTGCATCAGACATGCCCTCTTTATGAGAGTCACACAAGCGTGCATATATTTCTATGTGTAAGAAAACATTATAGCATAGGCCTATACCAAGGATTCCCAAACTTTTGGCCCATAACCCCATTTTGACAGTACTTCAATCTCAAAGAAGTTGAAGTGACAAACATCAGAAAGGTAATAATTTGGTATGATCTTCTGTGTAGAAAATAACAATTGACAATGTGCCCCCCCAGTCTGATTATGTGCCTGATCTTGTCCACTCTGTTCTAATGAGTCCTGTGCAGCTTGTGGGCATTGTAGAGACACAGTGTTCCTGACATTAATCTTTCAGGGATATTTTGTAGCTTAAAAACAGTTCAAAAGATAAAGCGTTTTCTTCCTACAAATGTGACTGTTTATTTCAACTGTTTATTACTGACGTAACCCCGGTTCTATCAATCAAGCACGATCTCTCCCCAGAGTTTCTCTCATGATTCCAGGTTGAAATCAGACAAGCCCAAATGGGGTCATGGCCTCCAATTTGGGAAACAGTGGCTTATACAAATGTCTGAGCCATGTTTACATATTGATTTTACACATATTTCACTTTATTTTAGTGTTGTTGAGAAATTGTCTAATTTAAGAATGCAAAGTGTTATTCCTGATTGTGCTCTCAGACATATGACTCAGGAATAAACACTTTTTAAAATAAACCAAAATTAAACTACACTAACTGTTGGAATTTCATTTCATGGAAAAATTGCATATTTGTCTTCTTTATTCAAGTGCTACAGTATACTACGTAGCAATTTTGGTTTTCCTCAATAGCTGACCCTACTCATTTTTTATTAATTGAGGATTTGACAAAACTGTCGGACTTGACCGAAACTCCAGAGAAAAATATTCCTTAAAGTCATGGGATCATTTGTCAGTTAATACAGAATTTTTGTAACTTTTTGGGAGAGTTTGAAATGGTGATCCTTTGCTCTGGACATAGACATTTCCTGGCACAGAGCCGACATGGAACTGAATAATACAAACTAATATCTAGAAAACAAAACCAGATATTTCCCCTTATAAAATTCCCCTAAAATTAATTTTAAGCTCAAATAATTAAACAAAATACATTTCAACTAAAAAAAAATTAAAAAACATTTCCCTGCCAGACAAGGATTGTCCCAACTTTCAAGAATCCCTGAAATAAGAGCACATCTTGTTTGACGCCTTTCACTCCAATTGCGAAATATCGTCCTGCTGCAACCCGTCAATTATTTAGTCGGAACTAGGGTTGACCGATATTTGGGGAGACCTCTTCTACCAGCTCCTACTCCAAATTCGATAGAATCGTTTTGCGGCGTTAATTACTGAATAATTCCAGACTGTGCGATTTATGTGCTTATTTATGCTATTATAGTCTCATTCTCATTAATGGCGAAATAATAAGGCTTAGTTAATTCATTTAGACTTCATTTTCAACATATTGATACAGCCTTAACTGATTCAATCTAAACTATGCCGTTTTAAGTTCAAAGAGTAAAGTCTTGAATATCACGATATATCATCAATGCCAAATATTCTAGTGAATCATATCGGCCCAACCCTACTCGGAACAGGTTTGATTGTTGGGGCGGCGCACAATTGGCCCAGCGTCGTCCGGGTTAGGGAGGGTTTGGCCGGCAGGGATATCCTTGTCTCATCGCGCACTAGCGACTCCTTTGGCGGGCCTGGCGCAGTGCACAGTGATCATGTCGCCAGGTGTACGGTGTTTCCTCTGATGCATTGGTGCGGCTGGCTTCCGGGTTGGATGGGCATTGTGTCAAGAAGCAGTGCGGCTTGGTTGGGTTGTGTTTCGGAGGACGCATGGCTCTCGACCGTCGCCTCTCCCGAGTCCGTACGGGAGTTGCAGCGATGAGACAAGACTGTAACTACTACCAATTGGATACCACGAAATTGGGGATAAAAAAAAAAAAAATAAATAAATAAAAGTGTTGGGTGCAGGGAGCGACAATTGAATGAAAGTAAAAAATTTTTTTTTTTTACATTGTTAAAACATTTTCAGCGTGACGCGTTATGCTCAACCTAGTTTCACCACAAAACAGCAAAAAAATGGCCAAAAATAGAATCAGCTCACCTGCTTTTACACTATCTAATATACTGTATGCGTACAATTTCTACTTACATTATAAAAAAGGGATGCAAAAGGCACTTTGTGGAACGACCGTATAGTTGTTCCTTCTATCTGATTAAAAGAGACGGAGTCCAGACAAACTAGTACATTTTAACTAGTGTTATGACACGTAAAATAACAAGACGACTATAACCTGAATGGCCTTCCGTACAAACGCTTTTGCTGCGGTCATTCTCAGCGGCAATGTTGCTCAAAGAGGGGAAACGCAAAACTATCAAAGGCTAAAACACTTGGACAAAAGAATATGGAAGGCTATTCAGGTCATAGGCTTCTCATTATTTGAAAAAAATTATAAATACTGAACAAAAATATGAAATGCAACAATTTCTAAGATTTTACTGAGTTACCGTTCATAAGGAAATCAGTCATTTCAAATAAACTAGGCCCTAATATATGGATTTCACTTGACTGGGAATACAGATATGCATCAGTTATTCAGAAACGTGGATCAGAAAACCAGTCAGTATCTGGTGACCACTATTTGCCTCATGCAGAGTGACATCTCCTTCACATAGAGTTGATCAGGCTGCTGATTGTGGCCTGTGGAATGTTGTCCCGCTCTTCAATGGCTGTGCGAAGTTGCTGGATATTGGCAGGAACTGGAACACGCTGTCGATCCAAAGAATCCCAAACATGCTCAATGGGTGACATGTCTGGTGAGTAAGCGGGCCATGGAAGAACTGGGACATTTTCAGCTTCCAGGAATTGTGTACAGATCCTTGCAACATGGGGCTGTGCATTATCAGGCTGAAACATGATGGCGACGGATAAATGGCACAACAATGGGCCTCAGGATCTCGTTACGGCATCTCTGTGCATTCGAATTACCATCGATAAAATGCAATTGTGTTCGCTTTCCATATCTTATGTCTGCCCATACCATAACCCCACTGCCACCATGGGGCATTCCGTTCAATGTTGAAATCCGGAAACTGCTCGCCCACACGAAGCCATACACATGGTCTGCGGTTGTGAGGCCGGTTGGACGTACTGCCAAATTCTCTAAATCGGCGGCAGCTTATGGTAGAGAAATGAACATTCAATTCTCTGGCAACAGCTCTGGTGGACATTCCTGCAGTCAGCATGCCAATTGCACGCTCCCTCAAAACTTGAGACAATGTGGCATTGTGTTGTGTCACAAAACTACACATTTTAGAGTGGCCTTTTATTGTCCCCAGCACAAGGTGCACCAGTGTAATGATCATGCTGTTTAATCAGCTTCTTGATATGCCACACCTGTTAGGTGGATGGATTATCTTGGCAAAGCTCCCTAACAAGAAAGTAAACTTATTTGTGCACAAAATCTGAGAGAAATAAGATTTTTGTGCACATGGAAAAGTTATGGGATCTTATATTTCAGCTCATGAAACCAACATGTTGCGTTTATATTTTTGTTCAGTGTATATTACCAGTTTCCAAACTGTCATCGATGCTGACGTATGTGGTGACGTGTGAATATTTCAGAAAAGTGTGGGGGGGAAACGCATCGGACTTGGTGTGAATGGTTTTGTGTATCAAAATCGGAAATTCGTTTTTTTTCTGGAATTCGTATGGGGGAAAAATGCAATAGTTTGAGAGACAGGGACGTTAAATATTAAAGGGGTGGCAGGTAGCCTAGTGGTTAGAGCATTGGGCCAGTAACTGATAGGTTGCTGGATCAAAACCCCGAGCTGACAAGGTAAAAATCTATCGTTCTACCCCTAAACAAGGCAGTTAACCCACTGTTTTGCCCGGTAGGCCGTCATTGTAAATAAGAATTTGTTCTTAACTGACTTGCCTAGTTAAATAAAGGTTAAATACATTTTTTTTTAAATCTGATGTTGAGGCTTAATACACTGTTCTTTACACTGTGTCCTTTTCCTAAATTGCAAACTTCTTCTCAATGAATACATACGATTTAAAATGTCTTAATCCCTTTTCATACCCATCTGCCAGTACGCATTGCATTTCTACTACCCTTTCAGAGAGTTAGTGCTTATGTTACAAAGCCCTCAATGGGTGTGTGAATTAGCCATCAGCAGGGAGAGGATAAGGGGGGCCAGAGGAGCAGAGGTGGGGGTCACTAACATCTCTGCCACAGGTCACAGAAGACTCCCCACACAGTGTTAAATAGTCAAGAGCAGAGCAGCTGAACTGGAGAGAATTTGATACTGGCTAGCTAAATGTGTTCAAGACTGCTGAATAATAACCGGCATGGCCAGAATCTGCTCAGAGGAGCAGAAGTAACAGGGGACTTAAACGCTAAGTCACCTGGTGAATGAGAGCGAGAAGAGGAGAGGGGGGATTGTCACGGTGGGGTTAAGAGGAGGGATTAGCCTAACACTAGAGGGAAAAAAACAGATCAGATAAAGAGAGATATTTTGTCCATCTAGTGCCGCTCAACTCACCCCCATGGCAGCAAAGACAATGGCAAAGTTATCGTCGCTGTAGTCCATCACATCCTTGGATTTCTTCACCAGGCCAGCCTGACGACAAATCTGGGCAGCAATCTGAGAATCAAAACATACACAGGATTAAAAATGATGACGTCTTGAAACATTCACGTTGATAAAACAGCCAGTCTATTAAAAATGACTGGACATCAGCGAGCACACCATCCAGCTAGCTACCGGAGCGGTGCGCGTGTTTGTGTGTGCGCGCATGAGTATGCATGTTTGTGGGGTGTTTGGGTATGCATAGTTGAAGAACAACTCTGTGATTAGGAATCGAGAGGGGAGGAATTTCACGCTTAATGTAATGGTTGCCACCTGTTGATCAGGGCTGACCTCTCATTGCACCCTGAGCTGAGACACCTGGCCCATAGAGAACCATGGCAAAAATGACCCCATGACATCTGTTTAATGAAACGAGAAGCGCTTTATAGCATTCCAGTGACGCGAGAAGTCGAACAGCATCATTAGTCAGACAAGGAGTACCCTGTTCACTGTTTTTAGTACAGTGGGACACTACAGTGGGCTCTCTATCCAACTGCCCTCTTTTGATCATGCACTTCCAGATTGGAGGATCATTATTTTATTCCCATTCAAAACAGTTGCTAATCAAGGGACCGGATTAAAAAATATATATGTATACACAACACCCAAAATCGGTGTCATCCTTTTGCTTCAGTGGGATTCTATGCATTTGACTGAGGCTCCCCCTCCGCCAGAATCTGATCGCGCATGTTTCAGTTTGGCAGTCTGCCCTGACCAACAACACGGCTTTCTGTGAACACAGAAAAAAACTCAAGTGTTGGGCCTCCATTGTCTGGCCTGAAGGTCATAATGAGGCTGTTTGCAGACTGTGATGGCTGGTGAGAGGACAGCCACCTCAAGCGTTAAGGGCCTCATGGCTGGGCTACCGATCCTATATTAATCAGTGCCCTTCACACGATCGCCTAATCCCCTCTCGCCATCATTGTCTTATTGGTTTAATTCATTTCCCAGTTCAACCAGGGGGCATCAGCTCTCTCTCCAAGACCTTAGAAAATAGCCTCCCTTCAGTCATGGAAAACCATGGCCACTGTCTGATATGACAATATGAACTATCGAAACTATTAATCTCGTTTCCAAATCAAATGTGCAATAGTTTGGTGGTCTGGACTTTTTTGGTAAGTCCTTTAACACTGATATTCTCATCTTGTCCCTGAGATTTAGTGGAGAGGTTAGTAGAGAATGATCAAACTAACACCGAACGAGGCTTGTAATAAGAACATGTTGGAATGGAGAAAGATTTGGACTTCCTTGACACTGCCCCGCACCTTGTCCCCATGTCGTGCCATAAATCACAAGATTGAGTTAGATGAACAAAAGTCAAGCTGGCAATGACCAACATTCCTCACTTTTCAGGTTCAGTCAAAGGTAAAACCCTGTCCTCCATTAGTTGCTAAACGTCCTATTAATTTGAGTTCACTCAAAGTCGGCTAACTGTCGCGTTGAAACAATAAGATAACTATTCCAATGAATCAGATAAGCAAATCGTTTCAACTCTCATTTGTCCAAATCCTAATGAAATACTTCAAGGCACCAGAAGAACTCTGGGGGGGGGGGGGGGGGTTTGGTTGGTCAATTCTATTTTTAGACTGAGATTCGGAAGTCCAGATGGCTGCCATGTGCCGATAACTAACACACTGACACAGAGGCATGGATCTGAGTCACGCTTTCATGACACAATAACATCAACTTAAAACTAAATCTGACATATTCAAAAGATTTCAAGTGGTGCCTACGTATATGGTATTATGCCACCTTCAGGTTTCTCTTTAGTAGGTTTAATGTGTTCATACCATTGACTAAATAGGCTGTTAATATGAGCCTAAAATTAAATGGAGAACAAGCATCTAGTTAACAGTGTGTCTGATACACAGACTATCAAATGTGACAGGCACATGATTGTGCGAAAACAACATGTATGCCACTTAGCAGTGCATACATTTTTATGTATGGGTGGCCTCAGCAGGAATTAAACCTACACCTCTTGGCACTGCAAGCACCATGCTCTACCAGCTGAGCCACACAGGACACAAGACCTATGCTCTCAATTGACTCCAAGTAGTCCAATAAGTAGGCAGTAAAATGATTAAATGTGTTTGGCATTCTGGAGTCCTGTGTGTGGAGATGGAGACAGGGTGAGGCAAGGCTCTGTGTGAAATAAGAAAATGCCCTCCACAGGCAGTAAAATGTCAAAGTGGATTTCTGAGATGTCCTCCTGACCCACTTCGCTGTTTCTGCCAGTTCCTGCACCACAGGGCCAAAACAATAAAATCTTCTCAGCCCATTAGCACTAATCATTTAAACACACGTGCACGCGCACACATACATGCGTTCACTTGCACACTTAAGTGCGGGCACACTCCACAAGGGGTGTTTGACAGAAAAAATAAAGCACAGAAGAATAGATTACTACAAACCAAAACAGATGACACTAAATTAGAATCCCCTGACTGTGATAATGCAAATAGCTGAGGTGTCTAACAGAATGAACTGCCTCATGTTACAGATCACATTGTTCTGCTAGTGTTTGAAGGTCCTCTCCAATGCTATTGACTGAGGCTAGAATATGGCAAAATGCAGCCCAAGGCACATATAGCTTATTTGTTTGTGTGGCCTAGCCTTGTCAAGAGCTGGCGTCTCCATCGTACCTCGTTGTGGGGTAGGCCAGCGGCAGAAAAGATGGGGATCTTCTGACCTCGAGCAATGCTGTTCATCCCATCGATGGCAGAAATACCAGTCTGGATCATCTCCTCAGGGTAGATACGGCACTGAGGGTTGATGGGTTGGCCTGGGACAGGTCACAAGCAGAGGTTCAGAAACACAAACCAGAGGGTAAGCCACTTCCAACCCAGGCATTGGCCAGGTAGAAGTAATATACAGTGCCCTCCATTAATATTGGCACCTTTGATAATTATGAGCAAAACGGGCTGTGAAAAATGCCTTTGCTGTTTATCTTCCTGGTCTTTCATTCAAAATATTCACAAAAATCGAACCTTTAATTGAAGTAAAATGATTGAAATAAATACATGTAAAAAATATTTTTCTCCGATACGTGTGCCACAACTATTGGTACACCCAAGAAATTCTTATGAGTAAAATCTAACTGAAGTATATTCCCATTCATATTTTACATTTTTAAGTTCACCTGAGTGATGAGGAACACTTAAGTGGTAAGCCATGACTTCCTGTTTCACTGGGGTATAAATATGAGGTGACACACAGGCAAAGTTCCCATAGTCATCCATCACTATGGGAAAGACCCAAGAATATATATGTGCTCTCCTCCAACTCATCCCACAGGTTTTCTATGGGGTTTATGTCAAAGGACTGAGATGGCCATGGCAAAACCTTGATTCTGTGGTCTGTGAACCATTTTTGTGTTGATTTTGAGGTGTGATTTGGCTCATTGTCCTGTTGGAAGATCCAACCACGGGTGCCAATACTAGTGGAGGGCACTGTAATGGATATAAATGGTAGAGTTGGCCTCATAATAGTTTAAATTCAGCTATTTAAACTATGTGTAGTTGCACACAAGTAAACTATGGTTTAGAAAATAAAATGAAATAAGTACACGTGAGGGAGATGTAGGAAATCCCCAAAAGGTTTCACATCAATACATGGTCGGAAGATGGAACAAAAAGGTCAGAACGGAAATCAGGGTCAAACACATTGTTGCCTTTAAGATGACAGACTCATGACCCTCTTTCAGGTCATCTATTCATTGGGATGCCATGCCAACACGATGGCACGCTACACGTGAAAAGGGACTCGGGGGATGGGATCAACAGTCAATAAAAGAGACAGAGTTTGGCCTTGTGGCAGAGATACAACTAAAGACTGAAATCACACTATACAAGCTAAAATATAGCTTCACATCTAGATCCACTAGCAGAATAGAGATGGACGCTTATCCGTTGTGAGCTCAGTATATTATGATTATCGTCAAGGTACCATGGTTCTATTTTTTTTATCATGTCAGGGTCAATTTAATTTCACCACAGACAATGTTATCTAGGAATATTTTTTCACTTGGTGAATGAACTGAACTATAGCTCCGTCCTACCCATGATATCCAGGTAGTCTTCAGCCAGCACAGTGGGGCCGCGGTCAATGGGCTTGCCTGAGCCATTGAAAACACGTCCTGAAATGAAAAAGCGTAAGACATTCTCTATTGGTTTCATTTCATAGCACATGGATTGCCATCAACATAATTCTCTCTGCCTCTGATTCCTTAATAAATAGCAGTTATTTCAGGTTTCAGCCAATAGTGGAGATACTGTATCTAACATGTTCATTCATTTTAGGCCCATTAATCAGAATACTCTAGCAACAAATGGTTCACTCTCTACTATTCAAATACACCTGACCTTGAGACCCAATGATGTGGTTTGACATTTACAAAAGGTCATTCAAGCCTCAGATTTTCTTCAATGTTTTGTTCCCCTAAGTCACGTGCGGGGAAGACTCAACGCAGGACTCAAATTGAGGAATTAACAGAGGTGAGGTAAAAATGGAGCAGAACAATTGTATTAAGCACACTAAGAGAGTAAAGCTTCCAGGGTATGTTCTTCTTTGTGTGAGAAAGGGGCAGTAGGAAACAGTTATACAGATTGATGAAAACAGACGTAGAGCAGCCTAATTAAGTCTTAATCAGTGGTGGATTTCATGCTTCCTCCTGCCTAGCACCCACAGGATGCCACTCAGCTTGTTGGAGGGCTCATCTTACCCAGCATGTCCTCAGACACGGGTGTGCGTAGGATGTCACCGGTGAACTCACAGGCCGTCTTCTTGGCATCAATACCAGATGTCCCCTCAAACACCTGAAAATTACATTAAAACAGGAACTTTCAGTCGTTTGTGGTGTGTACGCGCGTTTCTGTGTGTGTGGGGGGTGGGGCTCACCTGTACGACAGCCTTGGTGCCAATCACCTCCAGCACCTGGCCACTCCTCCTGGTGCCATCAGGTAAAGTCAGATGCACAATCTCAGCATACCTGGGAAACTGCCACAAGATGGAAAAACATACATTTAACAAACATGTTTCTTACGGTCTTTCAAAACAGGAAACATACACAGCCATCAATAAGGATAACCCTGCAGAAAATAAGAATATCAATAAGCAAGCCAGAACACAAATTATTATAGAGCAGAAACCCCCCCCAAAAAATCTGACATAATTGCATCAGATGCTCGATTAAGTTCTGGGGGGTGGCGACGTTAAAAGGAAGATAAACGCAATTTGCGAAGTCTCCACCCCCCTTAACAGAAACTCTGCAAGTTTCAGGCAAGTCTATGGGCCAAATGTCCCCTCCCCTTCCCGAAATTCAAATGATGCGAGCATTGAGATATCGTGATTAGTCCAAATGATCAGTGACGAACAATCTGCATACCGGAACAAAGTTCCTCATTATCAGTCACAGCCTGTTGACAGACGTTACGATACCAGTTAAGTTACGTGCGTCTGTCCACGAGAGATTAATAGAGAAGTAATGTTAAGTTTTCAGTCACCTTCACATTATCCAGAATCACCAGGGGGCCATTCACTCCAGACACAGTAGAATAAGCTGAAATAGAGAAGAACAGTCAATTTGTTTTGCATCACGAACCACATTTTAATCCACAGTTTTTATGCGAGTCAAGTCGTACCGTATGGAGAAATTTAAAAAATCACGACAGCTGTGATGGAAACAGGAAGTTACGGTACAACTTCATATGCCGACAGATAATTTGTTTGTTTGACACGGTGGGATCTTTGTGTCTAAAATTAATTATGCGAGAAATGTCAGTTGAAACTCCTTTATGCGCAAATATTGATATAATAACCATCACATCGAAGTAAACTTGAAGTCACGATGATATGGTGTGTGTTCCACCCACCAGGGAATCCATGCAGTTTATTAGGCTACAGATTAAATCAATTATGATGAACTTCACAGTGTGAAAGCGAACAGTGATGAGCTTGATGCACCTTTCAAATAAATGTCAAGGTCTTATTCTGGTGACATGGTCGAAGCTTGACTGTCGTTTGACAAATATTCTCGCTCTTATGCATAATAATCTCACGTAGACTAGCCTTCCAGCACAGCATCTGCAAGCTGATGGCTAGAGCACATGCCAGAGTAGGCACATTTTCTATTTAACGCAACCGTTTGTGACAAAACTAAAAATCGGGTAGAGTTGAAAATGCAGTGGAAACGTATTGAACTTCTGAAAAAAACTTCAGCGAAAAAGTACTGTGTGTGTGCACTGTTATCAAGCACTGATTTTTAACCGCAACAAATCAGTTTGGTGGAAACACACCATCGGTGGGAAAACAATATTTTCTTAATTCAGATTTTGAATATTTGCATGAAAATCTGTTCCTAATTGGATGGAAACCTAGCTACATAGGCAAAATTGTTTCGCTTGCAAGTAGATCAAAACCATGACCTTCAGTATAGGGGGGGGGGGGGGGGGGGCATGAAAAACATGTCCACCAGACCCAAGAGTGGGCTTAATGTTAGACAAGAGATGCGACACCTTTGAACCAAAATGTTAAAAGCAATAGTGACGGAGGTTAAGAAAGGGGCATGGCTTTTTTTGCATGAAAGCCAACAATCATATGGTAATAAGTAGGCTAGTGTTTTTTAAGGATACCTATGTTAGTAATTACAAAGTGACCTTTCGTAAAGGGGTTTAAATGGCTTTCATGCATTTCATGGCCAAATGTCAAGGCCAGGCGAATGGAAAGGAAAATACATGAAATATACGCACTTTGAACATAAGGGGAAAATTGTATATACCTAGACCAAAGTCTACAATTTCTTAAACAATAGGACAGACATGCAAAGGTGATTGTTATGGGAATTAGTGAATTTCGTAGAATTATAACTTAGCACAATCCATTCATTAATTCATTCCCTGTACTCACATTCACCCCAGTGTCTCCACTTTTGCAAGCTTGTTAGTTTTTTTTGGCTCCAACCATCTCTTTTGTCTGTGCAATTAGCCTAATTATTAATTGCTTAAAATGACTTTCACCCATCTCCAAAACATCCGTTTAAGGTGGATCAAGGATTCAGCACTCTTTTGTGTTCACTTGGTCCCGAGACCCTAAACCTCATTGTAAATACACATATTAGAGCACTAACCGCCTTAGGGAGGGATGTGGCCCCTAAGGGCCAGGAGTTCTACACAACCACAGTGCGCAAAGCCCTCCCAAACTGACTTTCTACTATAGCATGGGTGCATGGGCCCATTTCCTGCTTCCAAAACACCAAAACGCACACCCCATCAAAATGATCACAAAACAAGGCAAGGCAAACTAGGCGATCAACCATGTTTTAACAAATACCCAAGAAAAGAAAAAATATGTTTTGGTGGATCTTTAAATCTGAACTAGGACTTTTAACCCAACGAGTCTCACCGTAATGCCTGTGCGTTTTGGACTTCTAACCACTATTAAACATTGCGTGTTCATCTGCATCTGTAGATACCAACCATTAGTCAATGTGATTAACGGGGGCTGAGCTACAGTGATGTTTGTGAGACAAGGGTGGATCCCGGCCTTTTCACTAAAATGTCTGTAGAGTCCGAATGGTTTGAGCTACAAACTATTAAAAAGCTGACACCCTCACGAACATTTATGACACAAGACTGGTTAGAAGGTAAGCAGTTCTTCTACATAGAAGACAATAGGAAATCCTAGGGCATAGTGTCTATAATACTGTAATAAACTAAATTGTGGTCACAAACTCCGAACAGTTGTCACTGACTAGTTGTTTATCCCACTGAGCAAAGACTTTCTGTACTTACAGCATTCATATACATTTAATCAAGGCTTTTGCTTTAGCTGACATTATTAACAGTTGTAAATAAAACTCATGAATGCAACTCTTTATGTCAAATTGGTTTGTGTTCTACTTGTAGCCCAGGTTGTCCTGAAAATAAAATGGTAAAACACTTCATTGTGAGGCTAAATATAAGGGGTGGACATGCAGATGAATTAAAGTGAGATAAATGAAAAGCTGATTTTTTTCTGGGGTCTCAGGACTGATAGGGTTAACTAGCCAAACTCACCACACTGTGTATTGAGGAGCCCAAGCTGTCAGTGTCATGGGAAATATACAGGTGGATGAATAGGTGGAGGCGGGCCTGGAGACTGTCATTAAAGGCCCAAGTAGAGACAAACAGAAGAGCATGACGGTGGTCCAAACTTTGTCCTCTTACTTTCTTTGGGAAAACATTACCTCTGCTGACATTGGAGCCAATTTGTCAGTGTATGTAAAAACGTGCGCCTCCGCCTGCTTCTCCTCGCACATCTGTAGCATGTGAAGGCAAGGAGAAGGGCCGTACGGGGGGGGCATTGTTTCCACCAGGTCTTCCATCATGCCCTCCTTTCTTTTTTTGTGTGGCCCGTCAATCTCTTGGCCAATATCAAAGCTGCAAGGAAATTAGAGCAGACTGGTTCTAACACTGAGTACTAAAGCCTGGCGGGGTGCATCCACTATGCCACTAATTAGGCAGCGGCCAACAAATAACCTGTCAATGCGCTATAGCCATTTCTCACACACACACACACACACACACACCTGCATTTCAACCCCTATTACCCAGCGTAAGAGAGGGGGGGCGAGAAAGAGTGTGAGAGACAGATGGCGCACTCAAGTGTGATAAAAAGAACCACCACAACAGAGGGGTGCTAGTTGCCCTTCATTCACCAAATAAACTGCCTCTGCTCTGACTATCAACCCCCTGCACCAGGAGTAAAGACATTTGTCGAGTCAAAAATAGACTATTTAAGATTCTAAAATCCACAATGCAATTCTGCAGCACCTCATCTGAACCAGATAGCTAGAGACAGAGCCTACCCATACAAAGGCAATTACAAAGTCACTGATTGATTCCCTGTTTTGCCTCCCTCTACCCTATGGCACAGGCCTTGTATGTAGGCTAATGAGTCGTCTAGCATTAATTAACACTGTGCTAAGCCTCAGTGCGAGCCCACGATCGCCTCAGTCTCAACACTTAATGAAATGATCCCCTAATTAGCTATGAATCCTGGTTCTCTCTATTTCATAACTTTAATTCAGAACGTGTCACTACTCAAATCTGCAAGTAGGCCTATATGAATTAAATAAGCATGCGGTGGCGATAATCATGATTTAGGCTAGCCTTGATGATATCTTGATATCTAGCCTAAATGATTAACTATGGTGCATCATAATATAGCCTAGCATTTGAGTTTCCATTCTACCCTGTTGATAAACAATATATGCCCATCTTTAATTAGAATTTACTTATTTAGGTTAGGGGTCATTGATGGCATACTCAAACAAAAAACCTTATGTAAACCTTGTAATTGACCTCGCATCTAAAATCTGGCTCCTTTCATAGCCTAAAGCCCTTGAGTTTCCACTCAAAATGGTTCCCAAAACTAAAAATACAATAATATGAATGCAGAAATATGCAGAACCACTGCAAATATCCCCACAATGAGTGTAGTGAAGGCCAGCAAAAATATGTCACTTCTATTGGCCCACAAGCTCAGTCTTTGCAAATAAATAAAAGATTAACCTCATGACTGACAGGATTATGCTTTCGCCTCCAACAAATCTTGGATATTCCCTTTAGAATCTTTTTTTGTTGTTCACCCCTTTTTCCCCCTCAGACAAATTGCAGAATGTACATTGGTTGGTCGTGTTTAGACCTATTATGGAGTTAATAGCTACACTTACCTTACAAATTGTCCATATGTCTAAAAAGGAGATTCATATGGCTATTTACTGAAGGGTTATAATTATGATGCAAGAAAATTGCAGCTGTATAATTGTACATGAACCTCTTAAAATCTTTTCAGAAGTCCACAAAGCTCTAATGGAAAATATATGAAAACAAATGGGAACGTAAGCGCAATTTCAAGACGGGCCTATTTTCAGAGACTTCATCTACGCATTTATTGTGAGAAAGAAAATTATTCTTGCAGCATCTGGTGGATGGTGCTCTCCTAAAATACCCCCCAAAAAGTCATTCCAACAAAACAAATAAAACGCATTGTTGCAATTATGGTTTAGACAAGGCCCACCAGAACTTATAATAATGAAAAACAATTCAAAGGCATCCTCTTGGACAGTTGCACACTACAAAAAATATATATAGTAGGCCACTTATTACACAAGATAACGATTAATCAATGGGCTATACATTCATATGGTGTGAAGTAGCAACATTTCCCATTAGGTTTGAAAAACTTTCTCCACCTCTCTTTTGCTACTTGAGCTCAAGTGCAGCGGTCCCCCGGCTTGGCATGCAACGGCAGTGTGGGTCACCCTCCGGCCTGTTCAGCTGCCAGAGCCCTTTGTGTACAAAGATGTTAATTGGTCCTAATCCGCCACTAGAAGCTGTTTTGGTAGCCTGACCTCGCACCCTGAAGAACACCTTGGTGTGAAATACTAAAGGGCCCATTCAAGTACCAGAGAAAAGAGGTACAGAGCATTCCAACACAATTCAATTTCCCTGCTGAAAGAGGGGGATCTGGGGGGGTGCTGGGATGGAGATGGGGTGCATCATCATTTGAATGCTGAATAAAATGGTACAAAGCAGTGGTAACAGTGATGTGCGGCTCACAATCACACATTCTACCCGACCACAAGCATGGACAGGGGGCTTCTCACAGGCTGCCAGGAGATGGGAATGCTAATTGGCCCAAGCCTGAAACCAGGGAACCTCCTCATACTAAAACATCCAACTAGCCAACAAACCCACTCCACCCCCCAAAAAATTAAGTCTAAACAGGTTCCATGGGATGTCCCAACTGACGTCACCCCATTGAAGTTGAAATTTAAAACGATTAGTGTTAGGGTTGAGTAAGGGTAGGTCAGGCAAGGGTTGCGTTAGAGTTCAGAAATCTGCATTTTAAACCATTTCACCTGAATGTATATTGAAAGTCAGTCTTGTTTTTTGCTTCAATAGAGTAATCATGGGCGTGCATCTATAGTTCCCATATATATATATATATATTAGTGCTTACAATTAAAAAGCAAGGTCTTCTTTACAAAAACTACGGCCATCATATTTCTAATGTTTATCATAGAAAGAATGTAGCCAGCTACATTTCCTAATGTTTAGCATGAAGTTAATCATGCATATAACCAGAGAAAAGTACTAGAGAAAAGGAGCTACACATCAGTCAGAGCGCTGTCTGCTGATAGAAAGCCCCTTTGTGAATTCTGATCCGAGTGGAGGAGAAGTGCAACTCAAGCACAAAATTAGTCTGAGGCTAGCAGAAATTACAATAAGAAGCATTTTAGATGTGCGTTTATGCGTTCTTTTTTTTGTTGCATAATTCTGCATTAACACGAGCCCTGGGTAAAGGTTTAGGGTAGGGATGTTCCCTTTTGTGCTATCCAGGATCATTATAATGGATATATGCGAAGGATTGGCAATAGAAACAAAGGTAAAACAAACTAAAAAAGTACAGTTTGCTGTTTTTTCAGCTGCTTGATGTGTGTGTGTTAGGTTTAGTTGGCTAGCAATGGTGAAGTAACGTTAGCCTAGCTATCCTCCAGAACTATATTATTTAGTCGACAATCAGCTCGTTGTTGACCATTTAGACCAGGGGTGTCAAACGTCCGGCCCGCGGGCCGGATCAGGCCCGCAAAGGGGTTTAATCCGGCCCGCGATATGATTTTGTAAAGTATAAAAATGAGCTGCAATTTTTCAATAAAAGAAACTGCTGTTCCAATTGCGTCCACTGGATGGCGCAATAGCAATTGTGTTAAGCAAGCAAACTGTTTATACCGGAGCAGAGCAAGTAGGTCAAGCAAGTGCAGCCAGTCCAGATGAGCTACTTTGTTTTGCCCGCGATAATTATTACGGCTTCTACTTTTAACATTTTGTGCTATGGCACCCTCATTGCCCCAATATGTCTCTGTCAAAAAAGAGAAAAGTGGACGCAGAGTGCAGTGTTCCAAGAAAAATGGTCATCCTCCTATTTATTCACGGAATTGAATGGGAAAGCTGTATGTTTGGTGTGTTCACAGCATGTTGCAGTGCTGAAAGAGTATAACCTTCGTCGCCACTATGTGAGTCTTCATGCCGACAAATATGACAACTTTCAAGGACAGCAGAGAAGAGAAGAGAGAAGGTGAATGAACTGTTGGCGGGTCTGAAGAAACAGCAGTCTGTGTTTACTCACAGCCGAGACATCAGTGACGCTGCAGTGAAAGCTAGCTACCTCATTGCTAATGAAATCGCAGTGGCTTCAAAACCATTTAGTGAGGGTGAATTTGTAAAAACATGCATGATGAAGGCAGCGGAGATTGTGTGCCCTGAAAAGCGCCAGGCTTTTGCAAATATCAGCCTGACAAGAAACACAGTTGCAGACAGGATTTCCAATCTTTCAGTGGATTTGGACAGCCAGTTGAAGCAAAAAGTAAAGTCATTTATTGGGTTTTCAGTTGCAATTGATGAAAGTACGGACATTACAGATGTTGCACAACTGGCCATTTTCATCCGCGGAGTTAATGACACATTGACCGTCACCGAGGAGTTCGTGGAGTTGGTGCCGATGACAGATACAACGACAGCAGCTGATATTTTCACCGCACTTGTTGGCGCGCTGGACAGGGTCGGAGTGGACTGGTCCCGCGCTGTCAGCCTGGCTACAGATGGTGCGCCCTCAATGATCGGGAAAAAAGCAGGCGTTGTGACAAAGTTCAAAGAGAAAGTGCAATCTGCAAATGGAGGACGTGATTTTTGGACTTTTTACTGTATTTTGCACCAGGAGGCTTTGTGTTGCAAGTCATTAAAGATGGATAACGTCATGAAGGTGGTCATCCAAACTGTTAATTTCATCCGATCCAGAAGCCTGAATCACCGTCGGTTTGACAGCCTTCTCAGAGAGAAAGACCACATCCATGGCCTGCCATACCACACTGAGGTAAGATGGTTAAGCCGAGGTGCTGTGCTTAGGCGTTTCTTTGATTTACGAGAAGAAATTGAACAGTTCATGGAAGAAAAGGGCAAACCAGTGTTAGAATTTCATTCCGCAGAATGGATGCAGGACCTTGCATTTATGGTGGATGTTACAGAGCACCTGAATAACTTGAACAAACAGCTGCAAGGGCGCAACAAAGTCGTCACGCAGTATTATGACAGCATACGTTCTTTCAAGTTGAAGCTGTCATTGTGGGAGACGCAACTCGCCGGTGGTGATGCAGCTCACTTCCCCTGTCTGAAAAATGTGTGCGCGACCCAACATGTGGCAGACATGAAGCGGTTCAAAGATAAAATAACGAACGGCACTGTTACGGGAGTTTGAGCAACGCTTTCAGATTTTTGGTGAACTGGAGAAAGACTTCAACGTTTTTTGCTCGCCATTCACCGTGAATCCCTCTGATCTGCCCGTCAGCATCCAACTTGAAATAATAGACTTGCAGTGTGACTCGGATATGAAGGGCAAATTTGCCGCAGCTGGCTTGGACACATTTTATCAGAATCTCTTGCCAGGTTACCCCAACTTGACAGCCCTCGCTGCAAAACTGTTGTGCATGTTTGGAACCACATATCTTTGTGAGCAAGTTTTCTCTGTAATGAGCATAAATAAAACAAAGATGCGCTCAAGGCTCACGCACAAGCACTTGAATCACATCCTGAAGTTGGCTGCCACTCAGGATGTGACGCCTGATATTGATGCGCTGGTGAAAGCTAAAAGATGCCAGGTATCAGGAGTCAAATAAACTATGCAACCCCACTTAAAGTGCTGCATGAGACACCCTGATATAGTTCTGTGATCTGTGATATACTTCTGTGAATCACTGAGGCATTGTGTGTTTGTGTGTTCTTTTTCTTTAGAATTTTCAAATAAACTTGGTGTTTTATGATTAATAGTGATGTTGTGCTTGTACTATTGTGGACACACTGTCCTCAGGCTCCAGCTTTATGTTTTATGTTGATCGTATTAAAACAAAGAAAACAATCTGAAGTTGTTGTTTTTAAGTTATATATACCATGATTTTACCGGTCCGGCCCACTTGGGAATAGATTTTCCTTCATGTGGCCCCTGAGCTAAAATGAGTTTGACACCCCTGATTTAGACATTATTTATTAAATAATGATTTAATGAAGTTGTCTCTAGTCATCATTGAACCTCTGCTAGCTAGTTACATGCCAATGATTTGATTAGCATAGCAACGTGGAATGAATAGAATAAACGACTGGGTCAAAACATGAAAATAGAATTAAAGACCAGCCTGTTTGGTTTGCAACTTCAGAACTAATTGGCTTTTGCCTGGACTATATCATCTGGTGGAAGGAAGGGTGAAAAAAATAAAATAAAAATGGTATCATTTTTTTTTTTTTTACACATTGGCAACCATTTTATAAAACCCATAAAGGCCCTCGACCCCGGGAATGATCGTGTAATAACTCCCGCCTTGGGCCTAAGAACAGCCCAGAGTTATCAGCCGATTGTCCCCGAGTTCTCATGCCTTATTGCTTAACTAACTGTCCAGTGAAAATCTTGCTTTTAAAAGCTCATACCCAAATAATGTTATTGACTCGTTCTATACTTGCATTTGTGGCCAAAGCATAAATCTTTTTTTAAAACGCACAACAACAAAAAAAAACACTTAAAAACCCCATCTCAAAACAGACCATTTCAATAACACTTGCCAATTCCTCAGAGGATGACGTCATGTTTTTGGCCAGGATGTTTCATTGGCTGAGCTAGCAAACCAGCAATTTACTTGTCATTAATATTTTTTGTTGACAGCTATGCCCACACCATTTTGTTGTTGGGTACGCCCACACCATTCAAAAACCACAGAAAATCTGCTTTTTAACACAGCTGAAGTCGGAAGTTTACATACACTTAGGTTGGAGTCACTAAAACTCGTTTTCAACCACTCCACAAATTTCTTGTTAAACTATAGTTTTGGCAAGTTGGTTAGGACATCTGCTTTGTGCATGACAAGTCATTTTTCCAACAATTACTCATAATTCACTGTATCACAATTCCAGTGGGTCAGAAGTTTACATGCACTAAGTTGACTGTGCCTTTAAACAGCTTGGAAAATTCCCAAAAAATGATGTCATGGCTTTAGAAGCTTCTGATAGGCTAATTGACATCATTTGAGTCAATTGGAGGTGGTTGTCACTATGTATTTCAAGGCCTACCTCCAAACTCAGTGTATCATTGCATAACATCATGGGAAAATCAAAAGAAAATCAGCCAAGACCTCAGAAAAAAATTGTAGGCCTCCACAAGTCTGGTTCATCCTTGGGAGCAATTTCAAAACGCCTGAAAGTACCATGGTCATCTGTACAAACAATAGTACGCAAGTATAAACACCATGAGACCACGCAACCGTCATACCGCTCAGGAAGGAGACGCGTTCTGTCTCCTAGAGATGAACGTACTTTGGTGCGAAAAGTGCAAATCAATCCCAGAACAACAGCAAAAGGACCTTGTGAAGATGCTGGAGGAAACAGGTACAAAAGTATCTATAGCCACAGTAAAACTAGTCCTATATCGACATAACCTGAAAAGGCTGCTCAACAAGGAAGAAGCCACTGTTCCAAAACCGCCATAAAAAGGCGAGACTACGGTTTACAACTGCACATGGGGGTAAAGATCATACTTTTTGGAGAAATGTCCTCTGGTCTGATGAAACAAAAATAGAACTGTTTGGCCATAATGACCATCGTTATGTTTGGAGGAAAAAGGGTGAGGCTTGCAATCCGAAGAACACCATCCCAACCGTGAAGCACAGGGGTGGCAGCATCATGTTGTGGGGGTGCTTTGCTGCAGGAGGGTCTGGTGTACTTCACAAAATAGATGGCATCATGAGAATTAGAAATGATGTGGATATATTGATGCAACATCTCAAGACATCAGTCAGGAAGTTAAAGCTTGGTTGCAAATGGGTCTTCCAAATGGAAAATGACCCCAAGCATACTTCCAAAGTTGTGGCAAAATGGCTTCAGGACAACAAAGTCAAGGTATTGGAGTGGCCATCACAAAGCCCTGACCTCAATCCCATAGAAAATGTGTGGTCAGAACTGAAAAGGCGTGTGCGAGCAAGGAGGCCTACAAACCTGACTCAGTTACACCAGCTCTGTCAGGAGGAATGGGCCAAAATTCACCCAACTTATTGTTGGAAGCTTGTGGATGGCTACCTGAAACGTTTGACCCAAATTAAACAATTAAAAGGCAATGCTACCAAATACGAATTGAGTGTATGTAAACTTCTGACCCACTGGGAATGTGATGAAAGAAATAAAAGATTAAATAAATCACTCTCAACTATAATTCTGACATTTCACATTCTTAAAATAAAGTGGTGATCCTAACTGACCTAAGACAGGGAATTTTTACTAGGATTAAATGTCAGGAATTGTGAATAGCTTAGTTTAAATGTATTTGGCTAAGGTGTATGTAAACTTCTGACTTCAACTGTAATTGGGGACCCCTCGACTACGCTATGGATGCAAGGACTGACCATCCATGACATCATAATTCGTTTTAACAATGCTTTTAGGCTACACAGCGCTTGTTTACATTTACTTTGTTTACAAACATTGGAGACAGGTAGCCTTGCTCAGGGGTCTTAAAAAGAGAGGTCCTTTAAAAAAAATGAAACGTGACGAGCTAGTCATTTCTTTCTAGCTTTAAAATAGGCACATCTTTCTCCTCTCACCTGAAACTCTTCTTCAGGTCCTTAATGTACAAGAGAAAGTAGTGCAGTAGTAGTGTTGTAGTATTTTCTGTCAATATACCTGGTAAAACACACTCAACTATAATTCTGACATTTCACATTCTTAAAATAAAGTGGTGATCCTAACTGTCCTAAGACAGGGAATTTTTACTAGGATTAAATGTCAGGAAATGTGAAAAACTGAGTTTAAATGTATTTAGCTAAGGTGTATGTACACTTCTCACTTCAACTGTACTTGATAAAAAAATAAAATCAGAAGGAAACCGATAGTAATTCATTATAGATCATATTTCATAGAAATCTGGAAACAGCTACTTTAAACCTGGTACACCAGGTGGATACAATTAGTTATCAGGTAGAACAGAATACTGCTGGTTCTCTGGATAGTAGGGGTGATTAAGTCATACAAGGATCATGATGGCGGTGTTCAAATATGACAGTTCCAAAGATTAGCCCAAGTACTGTAGACAGGCATTAACATACCTTTGTCAAAATACCTTAACTATCCTCATTAGGCTAACTGTTTTTAAATGGTGCCATTTCGACAAGATGTTGACCTAATTGTTTAACAATTCAAACCTTCAGGCTGGTGGTAGAAAATAAACCTATTTCTTCCACAGCGCAAATAAAAGACTGACACTGCTAAACTGAATTAAAGCAACCTTCAGATAAAATCTCAATTGCTTCTAAAACCAGTGTAAGAGATCACAAATGGAAACCAATTTATAAAAATACACTACCGTTCAAAAGTTTGGGGTCACTTAGAAATGTCCTTGTTTTTGAAAGAAAAGCTCATTTTTTGTCCATTAAAATATCATCAAATTGATCAGAAATACAGTGTAGACATTGTTAATGTTGTAAATGACTATTTTAGCTGGAAACGGCAGATTTTTCATGGAATATCTACATAGGCGTACAGAGGCCCATTATCAGCAATCATCACTCCTGTGTTCCAATGGCACGTTGTGTTAGCTAATCCAAGTTTATCATTTTAAAAAGGCTAATTGATCATTAGAAAACCCTTTTGCAATTATGTTAGCACAGCTGAAAACTGCAGTCCTGATTAAAGAAGCAATAAACCTGGCCTTCTTTGGACAAGTTGGGTATCTGGAGCATCAGCATTTGTGGGTTCGATTACAGGCTCAAAATGGCCATAAACAAAGACTTTCTTCTGAAACTCGTCCGTCTATTCTTCTTCTGAGAAATGAAGGATATTCCATGCGAGAAATTGCCATGAAAATGAAGATCTCATACAACGCTGTGTACTACTCCCTTCACAGAACAGCGAAAACTGGCTTTAACCAGAATAGAATGAGTGTGAGGCCCCAGTGAACAACTGCGCAATAGGACAAGTACATTAGTGTCTAGTTTGAGTAACAGATGCCTCACAAGTCCTCAACTGACAGCGTCATTAAATAGTACCCGCAAAACACCAGTCTCAACGTCAACAGTGAAGAGGCGACCCCAGGATGCTGGCCTTCTAGGCAGAGTTGCAAAGAAAAAGCCATCTCAGACTGGCCAATAAAAATAAAATATTAAGATGGGCAAAAGAACACAGACACTGGACAGAGGAACTCTGCCTAGAAGGCCAGCATCCCGGAGTCGCCTCTTCACTGTTGACATTCAGACTGGTGTTTAGCGGGTACTATTTAATGAAGCTGCCAGTTGAGGACTTGTGAGGAGTCTGTAACTAGACACTAATGTACTTGTCCTCTTGCTCAGTTGTGCACCGGGGCCTCCCACTCTTTCTATTCTAGTTAGAGACAGTTTGCACTGTTCTGTGAAGGGAGTAATACACAGTGTTGTACGAGATCTTCAGTTTCTTGGCAATTTCTCACATGGAATAGCCTTCATGTCTCAGAACAAGAATAGACTGACGAGTTTTAGAAGCAAGTTATGTTTCTGGCCATTTTGAGCCTGTAATCGAAAACACAAATGTTGATGCTCCAGATACTCAACTAGTCCAAAGGCCAGTTTTATTGCTTCTTTAAATCAGCACAACAGTTTTCAGCTATGCTAACAATTGCAATTGGGTTTTCTAATGATCAATTAGAAAACCCTTTTGGATTAGCTAAAACAACGTGCCATTGGAACACAGGAGTGATGGTTGCTGATAATGGGCCTCTGTACGCCTATGTAGATATTCCATAACAAAATCCGCCGTTTACAGCTACAATAGTAATTTACAACATTAACAATGTCTACACTGTATTTCTGATCAATTTGATGTTATTTTAAATGGACTTTTTTTTTTGCTTTTCTTTCAAAAACAAGGACATTTCTAAGTGACCACAAACTTTTGAACCATAGAATATACACTATGGTACAAGGACAGCTGAGCAGGATTATTTTTGATGAATAAGGAATTGAATAGCCTAATCAGCCTGCTTCCTGAAAACACTGTTAATGCTATAAAAGCCTGCATACAGGCATTGGCATGTTACAGACTTTGTAAATAATTTGTTGAAATGGCAGAAACTCAATATGTATATAAAAAACAAAAGTGTCACATTTCTGAGAAGCCAAATTTAAAACCAAATAGAATGTCACATGTATAGAGGGGGGGAGGAAATGCATGTCTGTTGAAATATTACAACAGTGATCATAAAGGTAAGCACGCACATGATTCAAACACAGGTATCAATTAGTATGAATAGGTTACATTGATAAAAGTCATTTACAGGGGCATTGACAAAAAAAAATGGGGATGCTGTCCAATTTGCCAGTACCTCCTACTCACCACTGTTTCTAACATACAGCTCTTCTAACAATGCTCCTCGTAGTGATGACAACCCCATCAAATGGGCATGCTTTTAACATTGCAGGTAGATGGCCCCAAAATGGAAAAAGGACTCCCCACCTGACTGCATTGATTGGGAAGCATGTAATCAGGCTCGGACCAGGGGAGAATTGGCTAGCAGGGTGGGAACACTAATCTGTGGGGTAGTTTTGCTGGTGGGGAGCATACTGATGGGGGACACCTATACAGAGAGGCAGCTGGTTAACCCCAGAGCCCATCTGCAAAGGTGGTGCATTTATAACAGATTGAAACAAGAAGGATGCCACAGCAACAGTTAAGAGCCATTTGCAGGGGCGAGAAGCATTTCGTCATTCTCTTGGTAGCCTAACCTGTCTAGAGATGGCTCAGTTTGGGTCCCTCATTGTCGGCAGTAGCAAAGGAAGGTTGAATTCAATTCAATTTCAGTCATGAAATGCACTGAATATTTGCTAAGTAAATTATAGTACTTTCCATTCTAACAAATTCTAGTAATTCACTGGGTAATTTAAAAGGGTAGCCACTTACTGTATGTTGTATCTGAAAAGGGGAAATCACTATTCTGATCTTGGAGGAAGTGATCAATGGAGCAACAGAGGAGATTTCTTGACATGGAAAATAAACTGGCCTCTCACTTCTCCATAAGGCTCACTACAGTCTAAGGAAGACGTGAAGAAATGTAAAAAACACCAAGCTAAGGAAATGTCTCAACTCGGATTGATTTCTTCTCATACAAATGCAAAAATAAATGTGGCATGTTCATTTTCTTTCATGTTAAGACAAACATCCACAGAAAGTATTTATTTCTCTGACAAGCCAGTTGCTTAAATACTTGCAGAGACAAATAATGAACACTATAGAATTGTTCAAAGAAATAAGTTTAGGACAGGTTTTGTACATTGAAAATGATTTCTACGTACCATCTGGAGGCATTTGCTTATCATTAGCCTACTACATCATTACAAAGAAATAGTCTGCCTTGTGCAATGCCTTTATAACACTGACTGTGTCCAACTAAAACAATGGGAAGCCATCCACTGGGTTAATTACCTTTGTCTCATGTCAATTTCAACAAAGGACCTTTATACAATTAAAGTCAAAGACTTGCTGTACACCTCTGTTTATTTCTCCTCCATTTCATAGAATATTTTCAGTGCCTCGCTCAGACGCCTGTTGATTCACTTTTGTACCGCAAAGCATTGGTACATTGTGATCCTATAGCCTAGGTTGCATTCATATAGCTACCCCAGGAAAATTGTTTATTTGAACCAAGTCTCTGAAAGTACAGGTTATGGGCTACCCACCAACCTCTCCCAATAAAGTTGGGTCTATGGCACGCATGGTACTGCAAAGATGCCAACTCATTACTATGATGGAACGCAAGATGTTCAATGCGTAGCATCTTAAATTATACATGAAAAGGGTGTTTGTCACTATTTTCATACCAGTTTCAAACATTTTTAAAAAAGAAGAAAAACAGGACGCCTTCTTATGAAAAACATGTGCAAGCTCATGCACCATTAAAATAACAGAGAGAAGGCTAAACTGCTTTCTAAAATATTATTTGTTGAAATTGCTGCCCGGACTATGAGCATGCATTGAATGGCGGCTGTTCAGTATGATGTTGGATGAAAATGAAAAATGGTTCAATCTGGCATGCCTACATTAGAGGGGACATTTGAAAAGTAGGATGGGAGGGAAATAGGGTTATAACGCAAAGCAGCATCTTCGCCTTAGCTTTCAGATGGCCTCTGCTCCATTAAGTAATTTCCTTCCAGTTTGCTAAGAGGCTTTTAGTCCATGCTTTCCTCTGATACTCAAGGAAAAATACCACCTGGCTAGCTCTATGATAGGACATGTTTGAGGTGTAAATTAATGAGGGACAGTGAAGAACATCAGTGAGATATAGACAAAGAGGCAATGTGAGGTACCGTCTACATGTAACTGCCAAAATAAAAGGAACCACTTCAGTAAATCAGGGACACAAAGTATTTTGAAAGCAGGTTCTTCCACACAGGTGTGGTTCCTGAGTTAATTAAGCAATTAACACCCCATCATGCTTTAAAAGGTCATGTATAAAAATGCCGGGTTGCCAATTATTATGGCTACCATGGCTGGAAGAGGAGATCTCTGTGACTTTGAAAGAGGGGTCTCAAAGGAGCATGGGGGTTTAAAAAGTGTGTGTCAGTCACCAGATCTCAACCCGATTGAACACTTACGGGCGATTCTGGACTGGCGCCTGCAAGAGCATTTTCCACCACCATCAACAAAACACCAAATGATAGAATTTATCATGGAAGAATGTTGTCACATCCCTCCAATAGAGTTCCAGACACTTGTAAAATCTAGGCCAAGGCACATTGAAGCTGTTCTGGCTATTAAGACACGCATGTTGGTGTTTCCTTTATTTTGTTAGTTACCTGTATTTCTTATGCAAAGGTAAATATCAATCAGAGCTTATTATTGTAACCTAAATATAGTGTCTGACCAGCACATGGAATATTTGTCTTTAGGCTAAAAACGTTTGGACAAAATCTCATATTGAAACTGTATTTCCAGCTATTGTCTACAGCAGAAATATTGTGTACGTTGTAAGACCTTAAAATGTCCTGAAAACCTGTCTGTACAAGAAACATACATATTTAAATACATCTTCAAGAAAGGTTCTTCTTTGATTTAGATCAGAAATATCAACTAAGGCCTAGTTTGTTGTCGTGAACATAGTCCTCTCCTCAAATAAGACTCCCTCCCTGCCTTCCAATACTTTCCTTTGTGGTCTTAAATATATTGAAGAGGTGTATTTCAGTTAATCAAGGCTAGGGGAAGCAAGACCAAATCTACCAAGAAACAAGTTTAGGATTAACAAAGGGTGAGGCAGGCTTCAGGTAGTGGAAAACTGATGAAAAATGGTAGTAAGAAACGATAAGTCATTTCCCAACAGCCAATGAGGGCAAGATTCCAATTAGGAAATTAGAACCATCACAAAGGCTAAAACTTTGTGATAATCATAAAATGCCCAGGGTGGGACATTAACTTTTTGGTCCACCAGCCACTGTTGTTAGATGAAAAAAATATATATATATTTATCTGAGTGGCTGGTAGATTTGACGAGCCAAAATATTTTTGGCATAATTACACCAAAAATCACAAGTACCGGATGAGCATGCTTGTTTCTAAGATAAAAAATATATTACTAGTAAGAAGTAAATGTTGTATATTGCTCAATTCAATTTAATTTTTGTGACCCAAATCTTATAACCAATATGCTAAAAGTTATAATTTAGACAATAGTAAAAACAGATAAACAACTGAACATCAAGAATCAACTGCCTGCCCTGCCACAAAATGCTGTGAAACAGCTTATTTATTATTATTATTATTATTATTATTATTATTATTATTATTTCACAGCTCAAATGCTGACATTTTTTACAAGGAGTACATAAGTTCATATTTAGGTGCGCACAAATACCATAAAATTAAACGCCGAATCTGAAATAGCTGCCTGTCCCTTTTAATAGCCAGGCAACGGCACACATTTCAGCAAATAAACACCCGTTTTAAATAAACATTGGGTCTAAATCAATTGCTTACGAGGTTACCATGAATGTTTACAAGGTTTATTTACATTAAATAATTCAGTAATGACTGGTAAAAAAAAAAAAAAATAGGCCACTGAGAACTTCTAGTTAACTGGCAAAAAGCTTTATTTTTTATTTTGAATAGAGGCATACTAAGACAAAAGAAACATGACAGTGTGTAAATGATCACACAGTGCAGGAAATAAAGACATTGAAATGCTGGTAGTGAATGCAGGAATTAAACAATTACCTAAAAAAATGAGCAAAAGCTGTGTGCATTAAGGAAATGGACACCTGGCTCAAATGGAAGCCTGTCTTCTAAGCGCCTTTTGTTCAGTGATTTAAGCAAATAAATGCCTGGGCTATTACTTGAAGCTTAAAGGTACATTTATGAGCACAAATAAATTATTTTCGTGTTTTAATGATAAGAAATGACTAAAAGTTCATGAATAAAAGGTTTTTGGAGTGTTCCATGGTCAATCAAGCACAACGTACTCACAAAAATAGGAGTCAGTCAGGTGAGACATTTTCAGCTGCCCCTTTAAGGGGAGGGCCTTTACCATGGTAATGGCACTCCGTGTCTTTCAGAGACTGGAATCTCTGTTGTAGAAAACGAACTAATATTGGAAAACAACCTAGCATGTGAACAAAACGATGCAACTAGCCAAGAAGCACAAGGACCGATAGTAGGTCTTTCAGGTCAAGTCAACCAACATTTGGGCTTTGGATTAAAAAAATAGGTTTTAAATGTTCCCGAATTCTGTTTGACCACCCGCCAACGTGACTGGTGAAAAGGACATTCTTACCTGCCAATGCCAAAATCTACCTGCATTTGGCGGGTGTTCATTTCCCTTGAAAAAGAAAATGAGCCACACGCAATAATTTAATAACCTAATGACCAACATTTTGACAGACAAGCTGTCTTCATCAGGGTATAACAAACACTGCGGGCCACTAGTTTATATAGTGTCAAAGGACACACAGGTGTCTGTAATCATGGCCGGGTGTGGCTTGATAACATTGGTTAATTTACAGATATAAATATTACATATAAAACACAAATGGATAGCATACGATCATAGATACAATTTGGCTACATAGGCCTACAAACATTTACAATGAATAGCAACATCACAAGAATGGCACAAGGTGTTCATTTCCCACCCTGAAAGTGCCACTTAAAATGGATCATGAACAATTGCCGCTTTCCATCATAAACTAACATACATGTACACTCACTAGCCAGTTTATTAGGTACACCCATCTAGTACCGGGTCAGACCCCCCTTTGCCTCCAGAACCGCCTGAATTCTTTGTGACATTCTTCAAAGTGTCAGAAAGTTCCACAGGGATGTTGGTCTATGCTGATACGATGGCATCACGCAGTTGCTGCAGATTGGACATCGGTACATTCATGCTGCTAACAACCCGTTCCATCTCATCCCAAAGATGCTCTATAGAATTGAGGTCTGGGAACTGCTCATGCCACTCAAGTAAACTTAACTCTCATGTTCCAGGCGACGTTTTTCCACTCCTCAATTGTCCAGTGTTGCTGATCGCGTGCCCACTGGAGCCGCATCTTCTTGTTTTCAGCTGATGGAACCCGGTGTGGTCATCTGCTGCAATAGCCCATCCGTGACAAGGAATGACGAGTTGTGCGTTCCGAGATGTCGTTCTGCGCCAATATGTCTGTTTTTGGACCGCCTGTTTGCTGGCAAAATTCTTGCTATTCTCCTTCAACCTCTTATCAACGAGCTATTTTCACTCACAGGACTGCCGCTGAATGGATGTTTTTTGTTCCTTGTAAATTCTAGACACTGCGTGTGAAAAGCCCAGGAGGGTGGCCATTTCTAAGATACTGGATCCAGCGCGCCGGGCACCGACAATCATACAACACTCAGTCGCTTAGGTCACTCGTTTTGCTCATTATGCTGCTTCTTGTCCTTTACAGAGATGTACATAGGTATACTCCTTTGTTATGTTGACAGGCAGGCCTATGGGCTACCATTTTATGTTCAAACTCAAAACATACAATATATGCCTACATCAAATGTCCTTCCACATATGTCACCAAGAGCAGATAGAGGCTGAATTCAGACGACAATATGGTTCTAAAGTCCTGCCTTTAGCCGGAATCAGACAGCCGATTCCACACCACAGCTGGATGTTGGCCATGCCTATTTTCACACCCTGGTGAAGAAAAGATGGCTGAAAGGCACCCTCTTCCCAATACACCACTGTTAAAAGGCCTCCGAGATGGAGGCATATCACAGATGGATGGTGACTCCATTAACTGTTCCTTGAAATAATAACATGGGGATATGATTTCTCTACATGTTCTCTTTCATATAAACCTGTATGAATTATTTTGGCCGCTGCTGAAGTGTTTAAACAAATAGTTTTTACTTTAAATGTATGAATCTGAGCTGCAAAAGGAGACTATTAGCTAAGGATGCTAATTAGAAATTTAGCAACATTAAATTCTATGCAGACAGGTATTTTGTACTGACAAGCAAAAGTCATTACAAGCTCCAGTTTAATTGATAAAGCTGGTCTTAATTTGTTATTATTAATCTGAGTACGTTGATAATGCTAACGTTAGTCAAATTTTCCAATTGCTGATGGCTAGGCCACATCTTGGGAGCCAATTTCATTCCTACAATCCGGTGCCTTTTGGACCTCAACTTCTGGAGGGAAAAATAATATCATTTTTCATTTTTTGTATTCTATCAGAAAAAGGGACATGTTTGACTTTCAGAAAAACATATTGGCTCACTCAGGCAGTTAAACCCCTGTTAGGTGCATAAGGTGCATAATCACATACAGTCACTGCATATTCCTAACATGGTGGAACCTAACAAGGTGGAAATGTGGAGACAAAATTATCCATAGCTCTGTGGGTGATTGAGATTAAGATAGTATAATGGTAAATACTTGAGGATTTGAACTTCTATATTAAATGCATTTTTGAATTTGATTAATTTTCTCTATAATTTAGCCTAAGAGGGTGGAAATGTATGAGTGAGACAGACTAGCATCATGAAACATGTAAAAACATAAAATCGAGTGTTAATATTTATTTAGCTTTGCACCATTGTTTTCTCAACAAACAATGACACTTCCTGAATGTGATGTCATTGTGGAAAGGGGCCGTTTACTTAAAAGGAGAATTAATACAAACTAAAAGGGTGGAAAGTGATATCAGGGACTCAGAACATGTTAAATACAATATTCATGAAAAAAATGTTTTTTGATGAGAGATTTTAAATGTTGTATTATTTGATGGCTTTTATTTCATGTAGAAGTTGATGAATAACATCCTTGGACATGGAAAAAAACAAACACGTACATCCAATGAAAGCAAATAAAGTGTTCAAAATGCAAAAAATTCCCTTTCAAGATCCATATTTTTGTGTTAAGGTAAAGGACACCTGAAATTGTATTTGAATCTTTTTAGACTCCACATTTTACACTAAATAAGGGGGACATGAAAGGCACCACACACTAGGAAAGACCCTTACATTTATATTTTAGAATGGGGCATCGACTGGCTATTAGTTTTACTCTTTGCAATGTCAGTCAAACATGTTTAAAGATATGTATGTAAATTATTGCTAGGATAGGGAATGAATCAATTAAAAATGAATGTATGCATGACACATCCTCTCCTGCAGCCGCTCACGTGATTACGTCACGAGTGGGATAATCGACCCATCTGTTACTATTCATGTCTTCCTATCATTTCCACACCACAATACAATTAGCTAGCTACCTAGATAGTTACAATTTCAAAGAAATGCAGCAGCGTATTAAAAAAAAGTAGCTAAAGCCGTTGAATGTGTGACACGATATATTTCGCTACCGTTTCACGGTTATTCAGTCAGGAACAGTCAGCTGACGATAGTTGAATTTGCTTAAACTAGCTAGCTAATTTTCGCATGACACTTGATTTAGTCCAACAGAGTACATAGCTTTAAACATATGCATGTAACGATTATTAAACTCTGATTATAGAATTGCATATAACATACAAGCAAAGATGATTTAGACTTCTGCAAAACAGCTCCGCGTACTGTACAGGTTTGCTAACGAGCTAATGCTAACAATTGGGCCCATAAGCTAATGTTAGCTTGCTAGCTAGTCATTTCACTCCTTTTCGCATTTTACTTATGTCGCCTACAGTGATAGTCGGTCAAGTTTTATATTAGATATTTCACAGACACTAAGTTTTTGTTTTCTCGCTAACGTTACCAAGCTATGGAAAAATCAACATTTGTTCTGACTAGGTACGTACTCAGCCTTGGTTGTGAGATGTAGTTTCTGGTCACAGCCTGTGTGTGTGTCCTTGCCGCAGCAGGTCCGTTGATGTCCATTGTCCTGTTTCCCACCAATGTTGCCATGGTTAAATTAACGAAACTCACTGGTTACCTGCTACGTTACAGTGTGCTGTGATGCTATTAAATGACACTGCGCTGGCGGCTAGTCATATGACTTTGGAAACCGGATGTTTGGGATTCCACTAGTTACTACAAACGCAAAGTCAAAATTGTCTATAGCAAAACATTTATGAAATAAATGGCTTATTGGTCTGAATTTAAGGTTAGGCTTATGCATAAGGTTTATCATTGTCGTTAGGTTTAAAATCTAGATGTTATGAAGATGAATTGTATAAATAGACGGGGTTTATGACTTTGTGGCTGTGGTAATTAGTGACGACGGGCTGTTTGAGTGTACAGGAAGACAAGGTCTTCAGTTGGATGCGCACGCCGCTGTTTATCAATTAGATGCGCATGCCTCAGCGCAATCATCTTTCTGAGTGTACAGTGAATATGGGATAGCCTACAAGACCGATCCTATGCTATGTAATCATATTAACACGACACTCAACCGATTAATTGGAGGAAATAGGTGAACATTTTCACACACACACTTAATAGATTTCATAATGCCAAATGAAAATGTGATTATCTAGATTGTCTTTCACAGCACATGTGGGGATTGCATTTCAGGCGGTAGCCTATCTAGAGATGGACATTCTCCCAGTATGTCCGCCTTTTGGTTATAGTGGTACTTGTATATTGAGGGCCTACAGTTTTAAAGGTCCTTGAAAGTAGGCTACTTCAGTTAGAATACCTGAACAGGGCTAGAAAAGGCCCAAATTGGATGACTTCTCACACTGCCAGTGGTCCGGTAAAAATCTATTTCCGTGTCTATTATTGCAGAAAATGTGTTTTATTTGAACTTTTGAACTTATGAAGTTGTGTGGTTTCAGGTACGCTATTAGCAAATTATGAGAGAACAGCAGAATGCAATTCCCACTGGAATCTCATAACTGAAAATCATGACTTCTCACTTTATAATTTAGTTTAATGGAATTTCTGGCAAAAGAGAGGGGCTTTGTCTGAAATCTTACATTGTATTCCACATAGCTTATTGCTGCCCTACATCACATTGGTATACTGTACGAGATAGTGATCTGTCACAATCGGTGATCTGCTTGTGCATCGTGACCTTCATTTGAGCTACAGTAGTAGCCTACTGGCTCCAGATTGCTCAAATCACATGTGCCTCACACTCACACAATGTCCTGGTGAGTGCATTATCACTTATTTTGAGTGACAGGGAGAAAAACGGCACTGATCCTGTCTCACTTGAAGCAGCACGTCCAGCACAATAGGTTGTAAGCGAATGTTTGAAGATGGTTTTGAACTGGTGCCCCCTACCCAACTGACACACACACATACACACCAGCTCTCTGATGGCAGAAAAAGCACTACAGATTGAAGTGGGTAAGCACTGCAGCGGTGAAGCTGACGACACAACCCATTCCCGTAGTCCCTGGAGAGCCTATCCAAACGTTTCAGACTGCATGCAAAAAATAGCAAATTGATGCTACTGAAGGGCTCCCGCCCACAGGAGCACTGCCCTCATTTAAAAAATATCAGCTTTTTTCCTGAGTATTTTCAAATGAGTTCAAAGGATATGATTTCACACAAACACCTTGTTACTACCTACCTAAGCTACTTGGAATATTGTGTTACTGTAAAGGTGAGGCCATTGTACATTTGGTGTTAGTTGATATGTTAAATCAACCAACATTTGGTGTTAGTTGATATGTTAAATCAACCAACATTTGGTGTTAGTTGGTATGTTAGGTCCACCAACATTTGGTGTTAGTTGATATGTTAGATCCACCAACATTTGGTGTTAGTTGATATGTTAGGTCCACCAACATTTGGTGTTAGTTGATATGTTAGATGCACCAACATTTGGTGTTAGTTGATATGTTAGGTCCACCAACATTTGGTGTTAGTTGATATGTTAGATGCACCAACATTTGGTGTTAGTTGATATGTTAGGTCCACCAACATTTGGTGCTAGTTGATATGTTAGGTCCAACAACATTTGGTGTTAGTTGATATGTTAGGTCCACCAACATTTGGTGTTAGTTGATATGTTAGGTCCAACAACATTTGGTGTTCGTTGATATATTAGATCCACCAACAAATGGATAAAATAATAAAGGCCTATTGTTTTATCAGGCTGTTAGTGGCTACATTTGTATTATTTAATATGACTAAAATGTATTGATATGACTACACAAAGATTTCTATAATCTTCTATCTCAAGGACAATTGACCTACACGAAATTAGATTGTTTCCCACATCCTCGAAAAATGTAAAAGCCCTTTGAAACACATTACTTGAGGTTGAGTCATCATGCCTACAGAATGCCTTTATATAAGAATGACATACTGTCAGTACATATAATGGTAAATACTGCAATTCAATTGTTATTGTTTCAAGTAAGGCCACTTAAAGGGGCAATCCGGGATTGTAAAAACAGCAAACCGTTTTGAAGCTATACAGTGTTTGTTTACAATTACATTGTTTACAAACATCATAGTAAAAACAAGCTTATATTATGGGTTCTGATAGGGTAAGACAGTTGAACTAAGCTTGTGAGGTGTTAGTTATATTGTAACAACCTTAACCCATCACCTAGCGACCTCATCAGGAGGCCTAATGGCTAAGGTGTTGGGTTGACAGTCGCTGTAACTTTCTAAACGTGGGTCTGCTGCAGCTGGCTTTGCACGGACTGATTGTTAGCGACGCTAGTGTTATGTATTGGGATTGTGCCGCAGAGCATCATGGGGGTTATGTGTGTGTAGATGATCATATTCTAGATAAATGGTTGAACTGAATTCCTTTGAGGATGAAACGTTAGTGAGTGAAGTGAATGAAGATCATGTGACTGAGGAAAATATTGCTGTGGCAGAACAGAACGTAACCATGTTGAGGAAAATATTGAAATGAGTGACAATCAGGAGCCTTTTGAGGAACGAAACATTTCTGGAATTGTCTGAAATATTGGACAGTTTGATGAAAGAATTGAGCTGTTGAACTCATATACAGAACACTTTGAATATTCTTTTCTTGCAAATAACATTGATAAAGACAAAATTGTGCCAACATGTTTTAGTGTAATGGCACAAAAGACATTTAATTTACTACGCAGCCTGCTACACCCAGACATGCCAGATGAAATAAGATGTATGGGGATATTGTGGAAATACAATATATATATACAAAAATACAGTGGCAAGAAAAAGTATGTGAACCCTTTGGAATTACCTGGATTTCTGCATAAATTGGTCATCAAATTTGATCTGAACTTCATCTAAGTCACAACAATAGACAAACATAGTGTGCTTAAACTAATAACACACACATTATTGTAATTTTTTTGGTCTATATTGAATTTTAAACATTTAAACATTCACAGTGTAGGTTGGAAAAAGTATGTGAACCCCTAAGCTAATTACTTCTCAAAAAGCTAATTGCCGTCAGGAGTCAGCTAACCTGGAGTCCAATCAATGAGACGAGATTGGAGATGTTGGTTAGAGCTGCCTTGCGCTATAAAAAACACTCACAAAATTTGAGTTTGCTATTCACAAGAAGCATTGCCTGATGTGAACCATGCCTTGAACAAAAGAGATCTCAGAAGCCTTAGATTTAGAATTGTTGACTTGCATAAAGCTGGAAAGGGTTACAAAATGATCTCTAAAAGCCTTGATGTTCATCAGTCCACGGTAAGACAAATTGTCTATGAATGGAGAAAGTTCAGCACTGTTGCTACTCTCCCTAGGAGGGGCCATCCTACAGAGATGACTGCAAGAGCACAGCGCAGAATGCTCTTTGAGGTTAAGAAGAGTGTCAGCAAAAGACTTACAGAAATCTCTGGAACATGCTAACATCTCTGTTGTTGAGTCTATGATATGTAATACACTAAACAAGAATGGTGTTCATGGGAGGACACCACGGAACAACGGAAGAAGGCACTGCTGTCCCCCAAAAAATTTCTGCACATCTGAAGTTTGCAAAAGTGCACATTGATGTTCCACAGCGCTACTGGCAACATATTCTGTGGACAGATGAAACTACAGTTGAGTTGTTGGAAGGAACACACAACACTATGTGTTTTGGAAAAAAGGCACAGCACGCCAACATCAAATCCTCATCCCAACTGTAAAGTATGGTGGAGGGAGCATCATGGTTTGGGGCTGTTTTGCTGCCTCAGGGCCTGGACAGCTTGCTATCATCAAAGGAAATATGAATTCCCAAGTTTATCAACACATTTTGCAGGAGAATGTTAGTGGCCCAGTCAGAGTCCTGACCTCAACCTGAATGAGATGCTGTGGCATGACCTCAAGAGAGCAGTTCACACCAGAAATCCCAAGAATATTGCTGAACTGAAACAATCGTGTATTCCTCCTGACCACAGGTCAGATCCACAACTACAGAAAATGTTTGGTTGAGGTTATTACTACCAAAGGAGGGTCAACCAGTTATTAAATCCAAGGGTTCACATACTTTTTCCACCCTGCACTATGAATGTTTACACGTGTGTTCAATAAAGACATGAAAACGTATAATTGTTTATGTGTTACTAATTTAAGCAGACTGTGTTTGTCTATCGTTGTGACCTAGATGAACACACCGTGTCACCGTCATAGGATGCCACTTTTCAAACAAGTCAGTTTGTCAAATTTCTGCCCTGTTAGAGCTGCCCCGCCCAGTCAACTCTAAGTGCGGTCATTGTGAAGTGGAAACGTCTAGGAGCAACAGCGGCTAAGCCTGAAGTGGTAGGCCACACAAGCTCACAGAATGGGACCGCCGAGTGCTGAAGCACGTAGCGTGTAAAAATCATCTGTCCTCGATTGCAACACCCACTACCGAGTTCCAAACTACCTCTGGAAGCAACATCAGCACAATAACTGTTCTTCGGGAGCTTCATGAAATGGGTTACCATAGCCGAGCAGCCGCACACAAGCCTCAGATAACCATGCGCAATGCCAAGTGTCGGCTGGAGTGGTGTAAAGCTCGTTGCCATTGGACTCTGGAGCAGTGGAAATGCGTTCTCTGGAGTGATGAATCACGCTTCACAAACTGGCAGTCCGGCGGATGAATCTGGCTTTGGCGGATGCCAGGAGAACACTACCTGCCCAAATGCATAGTGACAACTGTAAAGTTTGGTTGAGAAGGAATAATGGTCTGGGCTAGGATCCTTAGTTCCAGTGAAGGGAAATCTTAACACTATGGCACATAATGACATTCTCGACGATTCTGTGCTTCCAACTTTGTAGCAACAGTTTGGGGAATGCCCTTTCCTGTTTCAGCATGACAATGCCCCCGCGCACATAGCAAGGTCCATACAGAAATGGTTTGTCGAGATCGGTGTGGAAGAACTTAACTGGCTTGCACAAGCCCTGACCTCAACCCCATCGAACGAACACCTTTGGGATGAATTGGAATGCCAACTGCGAGTTAGGCCTAATCGCCCAACATCAGTGCCCGGCCTCACTAATTTATTTATTTTATTTTATTTCACCTTTATTTAACCAGGTAGGCAAGTTGAGAACAAGTTCTCATTTACAATTGCGACCTGGCCAAGATAAAGCAAAGCAGTTTGACACATACAACAACACAGAGTTACACATGGAGTAAAACACACATACAGTCAATAATACAGTAGAAAAATAAGTCTATATACAATGTGAGCAAATGAGGTGAGATAAGGGAGGTAATGGCAAAAAAGTCCATGGTGGCGAAGTACATATAATATAGCAAGTAAAACACTGGAATGGTAGATTTGCAGTGGAAGAAAGTGCAAAGTAGAAATAGAAATAATGGGGTGCAAAGGAGCTAAATAAATACAGTAGGGGAAGAGGTAGTTGTTTGGGCTAAATTATAGATGGGCTATGTACAGATGTAGTGATCTGTGAGCTGCTCTGACAGCTGGTGCTTAAAGCTAGTGAGGGAGATAAGTGTTTCCAGTTTCAGAGATTTTTGTAGTTCGTTCCAGTCATTGGCAGCAGAGAACTGGAAGGAGAGGCGGCCGAAGGAGGAATTGGCTTTGGGGGTGACCAGTGAGATATACCTGCTGGAGCGCGTGCTACAGGTGGGTGCTGCTATGGTGACCAGCGAGCTGAGATAAGGGGGGACTTTACCTAGCAGGGTCTTGTAGATGACCTGGAGCCAGTGGGTTTGGCGACGAGTATGAAGCGAGGGCCAGCCAACGAGAGTGTACTGGTCGCAGTGGTGGGTAGTATATGGGGCTTTGGTGACAAAACGGATGGCACTGTGATAGACTGCATCCAATTTATTGAGTAGGGTATTGGAGGCTAATTTTTAAATGACATCGCCAAAGTCGAGGATCGGTCTGATGGTCAGTTTTACAAAGGTATGTTTGGCAGCATGAGTGAAGGATGCTTTGTTGCAAAATATGAAGCCAATTCGAGATTTAACTTTGGATTGGAGATGTTTGATGTGAGTCTGGAAGGAGAGTTTACAGTCTAACCAGACACCTAGGTATTTGTAGTTGTCCACATATTCTAAGTCAGAATCGTCCAGAGTAGTGATGCTGGACGGGCGGGCAGGTGCAGGCAGCGATCGGTTGAAGAGCATGTATTTAGTTTTACTTGTATTTAAGAGCAGTTGGAGGCCACGGAAGGAGAGTTGTATGGCATTGAAGCTCGTCTGGAGGGTTGTTAACACAGTGTCCAAAGAAGGGCCAGAAGTATACAGAATGGTGTCGTCTGCGTAGAGGTGGATCAGAGACTCACCAGCAGCAAGAGCGACATCATTGATGTATACAGAGAAGAGAATCGGCCCAAGAATTGAACCCTGTGGCACCCCCATAGAGACTGCCAGAGGTCCGGACAACAGGCCCTCTGATTTGACACACTGAACTCTATCAGAGAAGTAGTTGGTGAACCAGGCGAGGCAATCATTTGAGAAACCAAGACTTGAGTCTGCCGATGAGGATGTGGTAGTTGACAGATTCGAAAGTCTTGGCCAGGTCAATGAATACGGCTGCACAGTATTGTTTCTAATCGATGGTGGTGCTCTTGTACTCTTGTGGCTGAATGGAAGCAAATAGCTGCAGTAATGTTTCAACATCTAGTGGAAAGCCTTACCAGAAGAGTAGAGGCTGATATAGCAGCAAAGGGGGGACCAACTCCATATTAATGCCCATGAATTTGGAATGAGACTTTTGACGAGCAGGTGTCCACATATGTTTGGTCATGTAGTGTACTTAAAGGACACTTTTCACCAAAACCACTAGTTATTGCTGAAAGGTTTAAGTTCCACAGAATGAATCAGGAAGAGGGAGAATCAGTGTCAATGTTTGCTGCTACATTAAAGAAACTATCAGAGCACTGTTCTAAGGTTACATCCAGGGGCTACTAAATGACACCATTAGAGACAGACTAATATGTAGGCTACAGAGTGAAGCTACACAAGAGACTATTGACAGAAAGTAATCTGACCTTGGCAAGGGCTATTGAAGTCAGTGTGTCCATGAAACTAGCTTTTAAAGAAGCTCAGCATTTGAGTTTATCTGGACGAGTGCACAGAGTTGCAACTGAAAATCAGACACAGGGAAATCAAGGTACATGCTTTTTGCTGTGGCATAGCGGGAGATCAGGCGTGCATGCTAGTGTAAGGACGTACATGCTAGTGTAAGGACATGGATTGCCAAGCCTGTGGTAAGAAAGTGCCACGTTGAACAAGCCTGTAGAAACAAAAAGAGGTCAGAGAAAACGTCAAAGACTGAAAACAAGAAAGAGACATTCCAACGAAAGAAAAATAACTGGTCCGCTTGCGTGAATGGGCAACACCGATCGTACAAGTACAAGGATCGTGGAATCACGATATGTGGGAACTTTAAGGTCACGCTGTGTTGTCGGCTGAGCAGTATCCGCTACCACACATCAACAACCTTTCGCGGGCTTAACTGGGGGTCAAAAGTTCCACAATAACAACCTCTGCAAGCCTACTTGCAGATGCATGTGGATGAAAAGTCAAAGGAGCTCCTGACCATCGTGACACACAAATGTCTTTTCAGGTACTGTCGTCTACCGTTTGGAATCACAAGTGTGCCAGCACTGTTCCAGAGGGTGATGGACCAGATCTTGAATGGATTACCAGGAGTACATTGCTACCTGGATGACATCCAAGTTACTGGAAAAGATGAAGAGGGCCATTTGATTTTTAGTCCAGAGTGCCTGTCTAACTTAGTTTTTTTTTCACAAAGTATCATTATCTGGCTAATAATGGGGGCCAGTGTGGGGGCCTCAAAGAAAAGAATGGGCCGATGTGTTAGAAATGCAAGGGACGATTTTAGGTCGCAGTAGCCACCTGGATGCAACCTTAAAGAGATTGAAGAACTATGCACTCGAGTTCATAATGACAAATGTGCATCCTTCCAATCATCGGTTGAATACCTCGGACACGTCATTAATGCCACAGGCCTTCACAAGGCTCCGTCCAAGGTCAAGGCTATCTTAGACAGTCCCAGCTCTTCAGAACATCAGCCAACTACGTTCTTTCCTGGGTTACTGAATTACTACGGACGCTTTATCCCGAGCTTAGCAACGAAGCTGAAGCTACTGCATGAATTGCTTTGTCAGGACAAAACATGGAAGTGGACAGAACAATGCAAGGAAGCATTCGTGAAAACCAAGGAAACACTCCTCAAATCTGAGGCACTTACATACTTTAACCCATCATTGCCCATCCAACTAGCTTCTTCTGATGCTAGTCCATATGGTGTGGGAGCAGTCATGTCCCATATCATACATTCCGGTGAAGAAAAGATTATTACTTTCACATCGAGGACATTAAACAAAGCAGAAAGTAACTACGCACACATAGAACGAGAAGACCTAGGCTTCGTTTTTTGGAGTACATAAGTTTCACCAGTATCTGTACGGGAGGAAGTTGCCCCTCCTTACAGATCATCATCCACTGACGAGCATTTTTGGACAGCATACTGGGATTTAGTCACTTGCTGCAGGCAGAATAAAAAGTAGGGGTTTGTCGAACTTGTGGATACTCATAGCAAGTGGCCAGAGGTTGCCATCAGGAAGTCTACTACTGCAGAGAAGCTTGGAGAAGTGTTTAGTCGGTTTGGATCGCCACTCCAACTCGTTAGCTACAAAGGGATGCAGCTAGTGTCCCAAGAAATGGTCACTTTCCTACAGGTGAATGGCATACAACACATCAGGTCCGCACCATATCCTCCTTCTACCAACAGGCTGGTGGAGAGGTTTCTACAGACCATGAAACATGTCTTAAAAGCGTCTCAGGGTCAAGGGACACTGCACCAATGATTGAACAGCTTCCTGCTATCCTATAGGATCATACCTCACACTACAACCAAGGCTTTGCCTGCATCGCTACTCATGAAGAGAGAGCTACGCACAAGCTTCGACCTACTCAAACCTCTGAATGCAAAGGAGTGCGATGTCAACAGGAGAGTCAAGTCAAACATTGTGAACTGAGAGCAAAGGATAGAGCTTTCAATCCTGGATAAAATGTCTTAGCTAGGAACTACCTCAAAGGACCAATGTGGGTTCCTGCTACAGTCATTGCTCAGACTGGTCCTGTGTCCTACACTGTCCAAACTGCAGAGGACGTCATCTGGAAAAGGCACACAGATCAGTTACTGTTGAGTAAAGGCACGACAGGACCATCAGTTGTAAGTGGTCTGGAACTGTTGCTGGGTAATGCCCTGACCCAGCGGTCGTCATCTAGTGGCTCACAGTCACCTTCTCAGGACACCAGCTCAGACGCACCAACACAGGTGTGTGGCGAGACTGTGACACAGGCAACTCGCATACCTACACCTGTGTCAACACCGCAGTCTAAAGGCATTGTTGAGAGTCACGTTGACCGCCTACGAGAGATAGGTGGGCACCTAGATGTTTGGACTTGTAGACAGACCCTCCCAACAGTTAATGTAAACTCAGCAAAAAAAGAAACCTCCCTTTTTCAGGACCCTGTCTTTCAAAGATAGTTCGTAAAAATCCAAATAACTTACATTTTACATTTACATTTTAGTCATTTAGCAGACGCTCTTATCCAGAGCGACTTACAGTAGTGAATGCATACATTTTTTTCTTTTTTTTTCGTACTGGTCCTCCGTGGGAATCAAACCTGCAACCCTGGCATTGCAAACACCATGCTCTTCACAGATCTTCATTGTAAAGGGTTTAAACACTGTTTCTCATGTTTGTTCAATGAACCATAAACAATTAATGAACATGCACCTGTGGAAAAGTCATTAACCTGTTGGGGCTAGGGGGCAGTATTTGCACGGCCGGATAAAAAAACGTACCCGATTTAAACTGGTTACTACTCTTGCCCAGAAACGAGAATATGCATATAATTAGTAGATTTGGATAGAAAACACTCTAAAGTTTCTAAAACTGTTTGAATGGTGTCTGTGAGTATAACAGAACTCATATGGCAGGCCAAAACCTGAGAAGATTCCATACAGGAAGTGCCCTGTCTGACAATTTGTTATCCTTCTGTTGCATCTCTATTGAAAATACAGCATCTCTGCTGTAACGTGACATTTTCTAAGGCTTCCATTGGCTCTCAGAAGGCGCCAGAAAGTGGAATGAGATGTCTGCAGTCTCTGGGCGAAGTACAGCAGCTCTGTTTGTTACTGGTCAGGCTGGGGACAGTGACACTGGAGATGTGCGTTCATGAGAATCCTCCATTTTTTTCTTTCAGCCTTTGAATGAATACAACGTCGCCCGGTTGGAATATTATTGCTATTTTACGAGAAAAATTGCATAAAAATAGATTTTAAACACCGTTTGACATGCTTCGAAGTACAGTAATGGAATATTTTGAATTTTTTTGTCACGAAATGCGAATGCGCGTCACCCTTCGGATAGTTACCTGAACGCATGAACAAAACGGCAGTATTTGGATATAACTATGGATTATTTGGAACCAAAACAACATTTATTGTTGAAGTAGAAGTCCTGGGAGTGCATTCTGACAAAGAACAGCAAAGGTAATCCAATTTTTCTTATTGTAAATCTGAGTTTGGTGAGGGCCAAACTTGGTGGGTGTCAAATTAGCTAGCCGTGATGGCCAGGCTATGTACTCAGAATATTGCAAAATGTGCTTTCGCCGAAAAGCTATTTTAAAATCTGACACCGCGATTGCATAAAGGAGTTCTGTATCTATAATTCTTAGAATAATTGTTATGTATTTTGTGAACGTTAATCGTGAGTAATTTAGTAAATTCACCGGAAGTTTTCGGTGGGAATGCTAGTTCTGAACATCACATGCTAATGTAAAAAGCTGGTTTTTGATATAAATATAAACTTGATTGAACAAAACATGCATGTATTGTATAACATAATGTCCTAGGAGTGTCATCTGATGAAGATCATCAAAGGTTAGTGCTGCATTTAGCTGTGGTTTTGGTTTTTGTGACATTATATGCTGGCTTTGAAAATGGCTGTGTGATTATTTTTGGCAGGGTACTCTCCTGACATAATCTAATGTTTTGCTTTCGATGTAAAGCCTTTTTGAAATCGGACAATGTGGTTAGATTAACGAGAGTCTTGTCTTTAAAATGGTATAAAATAGTCATATGTTTGAGAAATTGAAGTAATAGCATTTATGAGGTATTTGTATTTCGCTCCACGCAATTCCACTGGCTGTTGACTAGCGTCCCACCTTGCCCAGGGAGGTTAAGACACTAACAGCTTACAGACGGTAGGCAATTAAGGTCACAGTTATGAAAACTTAGGACACTAAAGAGGCCTTTTTACTGACTCTGAAAAACACCAAAAGAAAGATGCCCAGGGTCCCTGCTCATCTGCATGAATGTGCCTTAGGCATGCTGTAAGGAGGCATGAGTACTGCAGATGTGGCCAGGGCAATAAATTGCAATGTCCGTACTGTGAGACGCCTAAGACAGTGCTACAGGGAGACAGGACGGACAGCTGATCGTCCTCGCAGTGGCAAACCATGTGTAACAACACCTGCACAGGATTGGTACATCCGAACATCACACCTGCTGGACAGGTACAGGATGGCAACAACAAATGCCCGAGTTACACCAGGAACGCACAATCCCTCCATCAGTGCTCAGACTGAGAGAGGCTGGACTGAGGGCTTGTAGGCCTGTGGTAAGGCAAGTCCTCACCAGACATCACCGGCAACAACGTCGCGTATGGGCACAAGCCCACCGTCGCTGGACCAGACAGGACTGGCAAAAAGTGCTCTTCTCTGACGAGTTGCGGTTTTGTCTCACCAGGGGTGATGGTCGGATTCGCGTTTATCATTGAAGGAATGAGCGTTACATGGAGGCCTGTACTCTGGAGTGGGATCGATTTGGAGGTGGAGGGTCCATCATGGTCTGGGGCGGTGTGTCACAGCATCATTGGACTGAGCTTGTTGTCATTGCAGGCAATCTCAACGCTGTGCGTTACGGGGAAGACATCCTCCTCCCTCATGCAGGCTCATCCTGACATGACCCTCCAGCATGACAATGCCACCTGACATACTGCTCATTCTGTGCGTGATTTCCTGCAAGACAGGAATGTCACTGACAAAGAAATGATCAGTCTATAATTTTAATGGTAGGTTTATTTGAACAGTGAGAGACAGAATAACAACAACAAAAATCCTGAAAAACGCATGTCAAAAATGTTATAAAATGATTAGCATTTTAATGAGGGAAATAAGTATTTGACCCCTCTGCAAAACATGACTTAGTACTTGGTGGCAAAACCCTTGTTGGCAATCACAGAGGTCAGAGGTTTCTTGTAGTTGGCCACCAGGTTTGCACACATCTCAGGAGGGATTTTGTCCCACTCCTCTTTGCAGATCTTCTCCAAGTCATTAAGGTTTCGAGGCTGACGTTTGCCAACTCGAACCTTCATCTCCCTCCACAGATTTTCTATGAGATTAAGGTCTGGAGACTGGCTTGGCCACTCCAGGACCTTAATGTGTTTCTTCTTGAGCCACTACTTTGTTGCCTTGGCCGTGTGTATTGGGTCATTGTCATGCTGGAATACCCATCCACGACCCATGTTCAATGCCCTGGCTGAGGGAAGGAGGTTCTCACCCAAGATTTGACGGTACATGGCCCCGTCCATCGTCCCTTTGATGCGGTGAAGTTGTCCTGTCCCCTTAGCAGAAAAACACCCCCAAAGCATAATGTTTCCACCTCCATGTTTGACGGTGGGGATGGGGTTCTTGGGGTCATAGGCAGCACTCCTCCTCTTCCAAACACGGCGAGTTGAGTTGATGCCAAAGAGCTCCATTTTGGTCTCATCTGACCACAACAACTTCACCCAGTTGTCCTCTGAATCATTCAGATGTTCATTGGCAAACTTCAGACGGGCATGTATATGTGCTTTCTTAAGCAGGGGGACCTTGCGGGCGCTGCAGGATTTCAGTCCTTCACGGCGTAGTGTGTTACCAATTGTTTTCTTGGTGACTATGGTCCCAGCTGCCTTGAGTTCATTGACAAGATCCTCCCGTGTAGTTCTGGGCTGATTCCTCACCGTTCTCATGATCATTGCAACTCCACAAGGTGAGATCTTGCATGGAGCCCCAGGCCGAGGGAGATTGACAGTTCTTTTGTGTTTCTTCCATTTGCGAATAATCGCACCAACTGTTGTCACCTTCTCACCAAGCTGCTTGGCGATGGTCTTGTAGCCCATTCCAGCCTTGTGTAGGTCTATAATCTTGTCCCTGACATCCTTGGAGAGCTCTTTGGTCTTGGCCATGGTGGAGAGTTTGGAATCTGATTGATTGCTTCTGTGGACAGGTGTCTTTTATACAGGTAACAAACTGTCATTAGGAGCATTCCCTTTAAGAGTGTGCTCCTAATCGCAGCTCGTTACCTGTATAAAAGACACCTGGGAGCCAGAAATCTATCTGATTGAGAGGGAGTCAAATACTTATTTCCCTCATTAAAATGCAAATCAATTTATAACATTTTTGACATGCGTTTTTCTGGATTTTTTTGTTGTTATTCTGTCTCTCACTGTTCAAATAAACCTACCATTAAAATTATAGACTGATAATTTCTTTGTCAGTGGGCAAACGTACAAAATCAGCAGGGTTCAAATACTTTTTTCCCTCACTGTATGTCTGTGGAACTTGTTCAATTTATGTCTCAGTTGTTGAATCTTGTTATGTTCATACTAATATTTACACATGTTAAGTTTGCTGAAAGTAAATGCATATGACAGTGAGAGGGCGTTTCTTTTTTTGCTGAGTGTAGGAGGGGAGGAGTTATGTATTGGGGTTGTGCCGCAGAGCATCAAGGGGATTATGTGTGTTGAGATGATCAGGTTCTAGATAAATAGTTGAACTGAATTCCTGTCTCCCATCTCATCATTATTGAATTGCTATAAAGATGTGGTTATGAAACCCATGAGATATGACACCTAGTGTGCATGTCAACACCACTAGCGTTTTTAAAATTGAATAGTAGGTTAATTTGGGAGTTTCATGTGTCATCTCAAGGTCAAGGAAAGGGAAGGGGGGCATTGACAGTTCATTTGTTCATTAGTAAGAGGCAGATGTCAGCAGCAGAACAAGTTTAAAACAAGTAAAGACTAGGTAGCTTGTTTCAACAGCATATCTAACTAGTTGATTGATTTATATGCGCTATACCACAGGAGGTTGGTGGCATCTTAATGGTTTCCATGTGTTTGATGCCATTCCATTTGCTCCATTCCAACCTGTAATTTGAGCCTTCCTCCTCTCAGCAGCCTCCTGTATGCTATACGCACTCATAGATTCTACCCACACATCCACAGGCACATACACTGACACTCTCGCATCCCCCCACACATACACACACACACGCATGCACACTCACAAACTGAAGTTCATACACACACACATTCACTCACACACTACACACACACAACCACACGGCAGGTAGCCTCGAGGTTGGAGCGTTGGGCCGGTAACCGAAAGGTCGCTGGTTCGAATCTCAGAGCCGACATGATGAAAAATATGTTGCTGTGCAATTGAGCAAGGCACTTAACCCCAATTGCTCTAGGAGTGCTGGACAATAGTGACCCTGGCTGTGACCCCACTCCCTGCAGGTGTCTCAGGTAGAGTTGGGATATGCAAGAAACACATTTCCATTACACACTTGTGTGTAACAGAACAAATATAAACACCCCAAAAGTATTCTCACGTCTACACACAATTACCTTATTCGCTGCTGCTACTATTTATTATATTTATCCTGCTGCTCAATCACTTTAACTTTAACCCTGATTACACAACTTTCACCAGTATCCCTTTCACTAATTGGTACTGATGTTGAACTTGCATATAGTGTATATTTTTTGTATTCCTCACTTGTATTTCTTTTATATGACTTAGTATTACTGCAACGTTGAGGAAGAGCTCAAAGCAAAACATTTTACTTTACTGTTTACACCTGCTGTATCCGGTGCACATGACAAATAAACTCTGATTTGATTAGATTTAGTATGATCAGCTGATAGCCCACCCCAGTGGTTCTAGCTTGCTTATGAGTTGAGGCCTTCATATACAGTGCCTTCAGAAAGTATTCACACCCCTTGACATTTTCCACATTTTGTTGCGTTACAGACTGAATGAAATGGTTCTCACCCATCTACACACAAATGTCACTGGCCTACACACAATACCCTATAATGTCAAGGTGAAATTATGTTTTTAGACATTTTTACTAAATCATTTAAAATGAAAAGCTGAAATGTCTTGAGTCAGTAAGTATTTACCCCTTTGTTATGGCAAGCCTAAATAAGTTCAGGAGTAAAAATGTGCTTAACAAGTCACATAATAAATTACATGGACTGTGTGCAATAACAGTGTTTATCACAATTTATTTATCTGTACCCCACTCATACAATTATCTGTAAAGTGGGTCCCTCAGTTGAGCAGTGAATTTCGAACACAGATTCAGCCACAAAGACCAGGGAGGTAGATGGGTAAAACAAATAAAAAGCAGACATTCAATATCCCTTTGAGCATGGTGAAATTATTAATTACACTTTGGATGGTGTATCAAACACCCAGACACTAGAAAGATACAGACATCTTTCCTAACTCAGTTGCCAGAGAGGAAGGAAACCACTCAGGGATTTCACCATGAGGCCATTGGTGACTATAAAACAGTTACAGTGTTTAATGGCTGTGAGGATTCGTCAACAAAATTGTAGTTACTCCACAATATTAACCTAACCACAACACTAACCTAACCCATCAGTCGGATTTTAGACCAGGTCATAGCACTATATCTGTTGCATCCCTAGTTATAAACGAAGTGGTTAACTATGGATAAAAGGCAACATTGCACTGCCCTCTTCATTGACCTGTCAAAGGCTTTCGATACTGTTGATCACTCACGGCTTTCCTCAATTGGCCTAGACCAGACTGCATGTAACTGGTTTAAAAATTACTTGACGGATAGAACTTAATGTGTATCCACTGATGGTTTTAAATCAGGTTTACTGTATATTACAAAAGTTGTCTCACAGGGGTTGATTCTGGGTCCTGTACTTTTTACTGTTTACATTAACAGTATCAACTCTGTAAAAACATTTTACCTGCACTTGTATGCCGATGATAGTGTTGTGTATGCCATTGCCCCCACGGTTGACCAGGCTCTATCTGAACTACAATCTGTCTTCGTTGTATCACAGAAAAACATTATTGATCTGAAATTAGCATTGAATGCCAGTAAAACGAATTATACTGTATGTTGTTCTCTAGAGCGCATAAAAATAATTCTGATGATTTAATCATATGTACTTTGGATGGTGCATTTGGATAGATGAAAATATGTCTTTTAAAAAAAGCATATTGATGAGTTTATTAAGAAGCTGAGAATAAAAATGGGCTTCTTCTATAGAAATAGGTCCTACCTCTCGCTAAATAGCCGAAATCAGATTATTCAGTTGATGTTCCTATCGGTCCTAGACAATGGCGACATCATCTATATGAACGCAGCTGCCACTTCATTTGTTCTTAACTGACTTTCCTAGTTAAATAAAGGTTAAAAAAAAAAAAATTTAATGTCACGTAGGTTGATACATTGCTATGTTTTCATTTATAAAGCCCTTTTACAAAAAGTCGAACATCTTTACTTAACTTTAGACATACGAGGGATGGCTAACTCTGGAAATGAATTTGGTCTCTACTGAGTTAGGTAAATCAGCTTTTAGTTTTCTTGCGCCTTATTTGTGGAATGATCTTCAAAATGTTCTTACATTTGATGTTTTGATGCAGCTAAGGCAATTCAGTATTTACTGTAATTTATGTAATTCAGGGCTTATCTGTAAAATAGTATGACTCCCTGATAAAATAAAGGTTAAATAAAATAAAATTGACAGAGTGAAAAGGAAGGAGGAAGCCTGTACAAAATATTCCAAAACATGCATCCTGTTTGCAACAAGGCACTAAAGTAATACTGCAAATAATGTGGCAAAGCAATTAAAAAGTTGTCCTAAATACAAAGTCCTAAAACAAATACACTTCTCCATATTTTCAAGCATAGTGGTAGCTGCATCATGCTTGTAATTGTTAAGGACTGGGGGGTTTTTCAGGATAAAAAATAAAAGGAATGGAGCTAAGCACAGGCAAAATCCCTGAATAAAACCTGGTTCAGTCTGCTTTCCACCAGACACTGGGAGATTAATTCACCTTTCAGCAGTACAATAACCTAAAACGGAAGGCCAAATATACATTGGAGTTACAGTTTTGACTTAAATCAGTATGGAAATGAATGGCAATACTTGAAAATGGGTGTCTAGCAATGATCAACAACCAACTTGACAGAGCTTTGAAAATAATAATGTGCAAATATTTTACAATCCAGGTGTGCAAAGCTCTTTGAGACTTAACCATAAAGACTTACAGCTGTAATTGCTTTTATTTTCATGACATTTGCAAACATTTCTAAAAACATGTTTTCACTTTGTCATTATTGTGCGTAGATGGGTGCATTTTTTAAATTTTTTTTGCCATTTTGAATTCAGGCTGTAACACAACAAAATGTGTAGTAAGTCAAGCGGTTATGAATACTTTCTGAAGGTGCTGTAAGAAGGTATGGAATCCCATGTGCACTGGTCACCTGGACTGCAGGTCCTCTAATGTCCAGATTTGAGATGATTTTACGACTAAACAAACTGTGAAGGTACCTCACGGGCAACTCCAACGGAACGTCAACCAGAGAAAAAAATCTTGGCCTTTTCAAAATGAAACCACGTTCCTAATTATCCTATGGGCTATATTTTGGTATGCATACTTTATTTTACCAGTGTTGTTTTGGAAAGGACTCTTGTTTGCCACTCACAAATGGCCCCCAATGTTTGTAATGAAGTTGACGTGTTCATTTAGAAAAGTTTAGAAAAGTGTAGAAAAGTGGGTTGGCGGAATAGGCAAATGTATATTGCTTCATTTGCATATTTTAATACAATATTTCAGAAAGTGTGTCATACAAATAATGTCATATTTGTGTCTATATTCAACTGGAAATGGTTATTTTGATATATATAAAGAGAAAGAAATACTCTATTTTGGGTGTGGTGCCTGGCTTTAGCCTAGACAGTATGCTATTCAAGCTAACTGTAATTATGGAGTTCTAAGGTATTATGGCTTCTGTTTACTTTTTTAAAACTTTCCAGGTGTCAACAAATGTGTCATGATAGATTTTGATCAAGAAATCAGACTCGGTAACGTCAATAGCAGAGTGTAACATTCATAATAGTAATTGTTCCTCTCCAAAGTCATAATGGAAATGACAATATTTACAAAATTATAATATTTGTGTTCAGCAAAGCCTTTCCCTCGAAATGGCTATCCATGTTTTGACCTAAGACTTTCAAACTCACAGACTTTTGGTAATATGTTCAGTCTCTGCAAAAAGCTTGTCAATTTCATATAACATCCATGACGCCTCTTATTTACTTTATTTATCCAACATGCCAATACTTAGAAGTCCGCTTTTTAGAGACACGCATAAAAAATGTCATTTATGTTTTGTCTGTCCATTCTGTGAAACATTAAAAGTTGTGATTTTGCATGCAAATGTAATGTCGGTAATGTTGGTATGGCCCACTACTCAAAGTAGTCTCATAGTACAGACATGTAGGAGATTAGGCACTAAGGGTTTTTTCTCTTCTCAATCCTTTGATTGCATAATTGGATTAATTATTCAGTGAGGTTACCAGCCTGTCCACGGTAGGCGGGTCACTTAACATTCTGGGAAGGACTAGGAAATCCTCTAGATTTGTCACACTTCAGGAACTGAGGTCACTAGTTCTCGCTGGTCTTATGTGGCATGAGCGAGTTGACGCTTTGATGAGACCTGTTTACTTTCTAATCCCCATACATATGTACAAACAGAAAGAGGAAAGAGGTGAACAAAAAGAACAAAAACAGACTGGATGCAGCTTTTCTTTCCTCCCAAGGCCTTAGCTTAAAGACAGGTCATGTGATGGGAGAAATGTGTTGGTGGTCTCAAGCTATGACACTCCCCCCAACAACTCCAACGGCTCCCTGACCCCCCCACTTACAAAATCTCCCGAACTTCTGTCTAATTGGACTGCAGGAGAAGAGAGATAATGGGTGGGTGTAGGGGTGGGGGCATAAATGTGACCGTTTTTTTCTCCAGGGAGATTCCCAAGACACAGTGGGAAAGGTAAGATTCTCTGCCTGCGTTCATACTGCTGAAAGACAAAAGGCCCTCAGTTTCCAATGCCACTGAAGCATCACTTCATTCACCCACAGCAGAGAGAGGGATTGATGGAATGGAACTGCATCTTACAATTCTACTTAAGACCCAAGGCAAACATGCCCTGAACATTTTTATAAACGTATATGGCATGTTAAATCTGAACAGGGTTTTGTGTTCCCGTGGTACCCCAAATGTAATAGGAGGTGCAGTATCAGCACTCTTGAGTTGAAATATTTAAATGGGCACAGACTGTTCTTGTATCATCAGATTTCCTTGTAGCATATATTTCACAGTAATGACTAAAATGCTAATTTTACTAGTTCAAAGTTAGGTATCAAGGTAAAAAAAGATGAATCCTTTTTATCAAATTCCATCTGCACACAGGGAAATAAATGTCCAACATGGAACCATAACTTCAGCCATATTGGATTACTCCCCTCTTTATTTCTGAATCACTGGTTGAATTGCCATGTACTTTGTGTGTAAGCTCTTTGTACTGGTCCATATTTAAATTGTTGCTGTGGCAAAAGAGGGCTATAGCATTTTTAAATATGTGACCATATTTGACAGCCAATGTACCAGGTACAACTTAATGAACATGGCTGATATAAGCTAACGCTAATCCATTTGAAAAAAAAAAATCATATTTTTATGCAATAATCATTGACTCAAACAAACAGAAAGGTGTTTGACACATGGTTGTACAATTTGGTACACATGTAGTATGGTAGCCCAGTAGCCGTATCAGGGGTATTATGCCATTTAGCCACATGGTGGGCTATGTGCTTACTTGTTTGGAAACCCTGTACTACCTTGATAACAACAATAATCACATTCGTCCCCAGACTTTCATGGTTATGACTACTGCAACTCCTTTTTTAATTGAATTTTTTTTGTGGGTTCTTTTCTCCAGGGAGATTCCCAAGACACAGTGGGGAAGGTAAGATTCACTGCCTGCGTTCATACTGCTGATAGACAAAAGACCCTCAGTTTCCAATGCCACTGAAGCATCACTTCATTCACCCACAGAAGAGAGAGGGATGGACAGATTGGAACTGCGTCTTAAAATGTAACTTAAGACCACTGCAACTGCTTTTTAAAGAGACAGTTCCCCCCGTTGTGTGACATTTTTTTGCATTTTGAGTGGCTAAACTCAATTCTTTTCTTAGGCCGGAGTGGGATTTTTTCCTATTCCATAGAAAACAGTACTAATGAAAAGTCCTCCAAGGGTTCTTGAAGACAGAGACCTGCAAAGGCCCTTTTCGCTGCATTGCTTGGCTTCCAGACAACGTTTTTTCAGTGTCCATTTTGACAGTTCTATAACACTTTTAACAATGGTAATCTTTCAACTAACCCCATCTAGTTCTGAAAGTTTGTAAAAGTGAGTCAGACCATATTTTTTATATCACATCACCCTAGTCTCCTTTATTCCCACAATCACATTTTTGAATTTGTGATTTGCAATTGGGCAAATTATTGGTTATATTTATGCATATTTTTTATTTATTTTTTGTTTAACATTTATTTAACTAGGCAAGCCAGTTAAGAACAAATTCTTATTTACAATGACGGCCTACCCCGGACGACGCTGGGCCAATTGTGTGCCGCCCTATGGGACTCCCAATCACGGCCGGATGTGATACAGCCTGGATTCAAACCAGGGATTGTAGTGACGCCTCTTGCACTGAGATACAGTGCCTTAGACCGCTGCGCCACTCGGGAGCCCTAAGACTATGTACTCTCACTTCCTCTCCTCCATGTTATAATGATCTTTATCCAGTTAACTTACGAACATCTTCTCAAAGTCCTTTGACTTCAGTGGTAATATTCAAGACCACACTATGAATACAGCATTTTGAGAGAGTTGCACTTTTTGAAGTGCACTATTTTTTCTATTAATTAAAGGGTGAAAATGTATCAACATATAACATTTATTCTTCTATGCTCCTATCATTATTTATTAAACTGTCTCACACGATTTGTTTATAGCGATTCCATCTGCAGCTCACTATACTGTACATTTTCCCATGAGTGAGTGGTTAGGGTTTGGATTAGGGTTAAGGTAGCAAACAAAACCCTCCCCCAAAACACGTATGCTACTGTTGAACACAATCCTGGATACCAGCTTAGGGGGACTAATTCAATAACTGACATTTCCTTCCCCTTGTGTCAGCATTTCCTTTATAGTGCTGTGTGAGTTCACCATACGCTGAATAGGCTACAGTAAGTAGCATTGCAACCCAAAATAATACACAAGAAGGTCTCTGCATAGGGCATAACACCTCATTTGAATACCAACAAAATATGAAATAAATTGCTATTCAACCCATTGTCAATGAAGGTACATCATGGCCTTTTTATCATAACTGGATTATCATCAAGACGAATCCATGAAAGAAATTGAAAAAACACACATGGCTTTTTTGGTAGCCATATATATATATAATATATATCCACACTTGTACCACACATTTCACAAAGTTCAAAATATTTCACAACAACAGCACCAAAGAGCTTTGATTGATTTATCACCCCCCTCTTTTACATTCATTCATTCATTATTTTGCAGATATACTAATCATCTATTAATTACAGACGTGAATAATTTACAATAAAATAACAATTTTAGGTACAATTCTCATTTTCTTTCTTTTCTTTTATACTACAGTAATTTCACTCAGTCACCTCATGCTAATTTCCCTCCAAACCTTCCGCCATGGTGACTGACCTTAAAACATTTCACATGAGAAAAGTTATTGTCTTAAAGATTGAAAAACCTTCTGCACCGTTTTCAATCATGTTGCATCAAGCTCAATTCTGTATATCCAACTATGCAAGCAGCTTTCTGAAGTTCAAAAGCTTTCCCAGAACCCTTTTCTCCATCCTCTCTTTTCCCCACCCCACATTTCCAAGCTTCACTCCAACTCTTATCTGTACATGTAAATCTGGACTACCACTCTAATATTATTAAAATCACAGACGAAAAAGTGGAATACTGCATCTTTAAAACATGAAAGTCACAAATTTAGACTGTGTTAAAAATCATATTGGGAAACCCCTCACAGACCCATTTAGAAAACAACTAACACAGAACCATTTAACTATGACAACATTTTTCTTTAGTTTGTTTTGGGCCAAAAATAAAAACAAATACAAACTGGTATAAAAGACTGTTATTGTAGCTTTATATTGGAAAACTGCATATGTAAATGGCATTTGCATGTTAAATACCTGTGTTCGTCATGAGTATCTGCAAATGGAAAAAGAGACCTGCGATATTTACGTAAACAGAAATGTCATATTTGACAAAGGGCCGAATTAACTCCAAGTTCACCAGGCCGTCCTGAACTGACTGTCTGTCACCTGAATTGCACAAGCTGTAGTGCTTGATAACTCTAAGTCTACACACTGTGACACAAGTCTACCCAAAACAAGTAAATAATAAAACACAAAATCGAAAAAGGTACCATCATGTTACACCCTTGGCCAACCACTCAAAAGCTTTGTATGTAATGTGTCAATTATCTCCAGTAGCTAAACATTTGTGATGTGTTACCCAAACATAAACAGACTCATTTTCTGTGCTTTTTTTGGGATTACTATTGCAGATAAATAAATGTGAGAAAATGTGGCTAAAAAATAAAATGCTGCTCCTTAGTAATCTCATGGATATTTGTTCCTCTGATCATTTGTATTGAAATTCAGAACTTGGAGATTCAATTTTAATTTAGTGCATAAGTAAGAATGAAAATGTATACATGTGTATGTTTTTGTTTTGCTCCCTCTGAGAGGCATCAGATGTTCAGTTGGATTTACATGAACAACAACCACAACACAAACAGGACAGAAGAGGGTGAAACAAACAAACAAAACCAAGACAATAAAAAACAAGGAGAACAACAAAACAAATCAAAATCCTTTGAGAAACATCATTCCAAAACGTTTTTGTCCACACTCTCCTTGCCATTGGTCCGTGAGTAAGGTTCAAAAGCAGAAGAGCTCAGATAGCGGGCAGACAGTTCCTGCAGGTTCCCGGCCAGGGAGCCGGCCATGGAGAGCGGGTTGGAGGACATGCGGGTGGCCACGCTGCCAAGCAGAGAGGGCATGGGGAAGCTGAACAGGCCGTGAGCTGATGGGGAGCTCTGGAGGCCTGCCACCGTCCCTGAGCTCGTCACTATAGGTAGAGGGGGACTGCCGCCGGCCGTCCCAGAGCTGGCACCACTGCTGCTGCTGCTGCTTCCGTTGCTGGCCATGCCCATGGAGGGTCCTCGCAGGGCGGCACCCAGGGTGCCGTTGCCACAGTGCTGCAGGAGCCCCGGCAGGCCTGGTGGCGTGAGGAGCCGGCCCTGCTCCAGAAGTCTCAATACACTGCAGGTGGCCGCCGTCTCCGACACCACCGAGCGCAGCTCTGAATCTTTGCCCTGGTCCTTCTTCTGCTTCGTGCGTCGGTTCTGGAACCAAACTTTAACCTTGAGGGGAGGACAAAAAAACGCTCCAAAATCAGCCAGAAAATAAGCAGTAGAGACCTTCAGCAACAGGGTCTATTTGCAAAAGCCAAATTAATATACTTTGGTTAATATGTATTATTTTCTAATATCTGTAGGCATTTACTGCTACACCAATGTTTGCAGAAAATGACTGAATCATTTGGATTGTTGTAAATAATTACTAATTCCCTTGTGAACTCAGTATAGGTCACATTGATGTCCACATGAATTGAATTGAGATAGTAATAACATTGGTAGCACGATCAGGGACTTAGACCAGGGGGCCCGGCTTCTACCCCTTGACAGATTTAGTAGCTAATTTACAAAAATACGGATTAAATCAAAACCTAATGCCTTATAAATATTTACATATCAATGTCACATGAATGGATGTTATCAGAGTCACACATATACAATACAGTACTGTTTGGTCTAAACTGGTCTAAACTTGAACAAAACTTTCTGTAACGGGAGGCAGAAATGACTTTATAACATATTTTTATTCTAGTGAAATGCAGACTGTAAGATAAAGTAGCTAGAAATTAATAAAATGTACTTCCATGACCTTAGACATTTTATGAAAATTAAAAATAATTAATGAACTCAAAGACATGAAAGTAACAAAAGCAGGGTCAGATAGTAATGAGTATATATGTATGTGTGGTTGAAGTATACTGTAACAAGGACATGAGTATAACAAAGTAAAGTGTGCATACAGATAAAAATGGCTATTGTATTCCCATTCATGTGGATAAAGAAAAAACGTGTTTGTGAAGAGGCCATTTTGACGCTGAAGAAGTAATGTTACTGCATTTGTATTGCACATGTTTGATAGTCATTCAACAATGAAAACAGACCTCTCTTTTCCCATTTGCATTTCATATATTTCTATTTTAAATATTCTATTCCTTTTCCAAAAAGGATAATAGGAGTTTGTATTTTTTTTCTTCAGTTTTCTTCATGTATTTCCCCACCTCTATCAAGTCTGTGGCAATTAAACCTGATTGCTTTCATACGGATCATAATTAGAGTGAATGTGTCTCAATCAATGAGCCTCCAGCTACAGTACCTCAAACTGCAGCTACTTCAATCACATCTGAATAGCATGTTTTCCTCCATGTAGTTGTTGTAGATAAACAACTCAGTAATTCTCAAGGTTAGTTGGTCAATCGCAAATCTATTTTACACTCTGGAAGTAAGGAATTACATTATTACCATATTCCCTCATGTTATAAGAATATCCTAAATTATTGATGAACATCTTTTATCTGAGAGGATACATTTTCAACAAGGTCCAACGAGGGGCTCTGAAAAGCCAGCAACCCACACAAAGATGATTAGGTATGCACACTTCAGCATATGTCTGTCGTTTCTTAATGTAACACCCCAAGAGTGCATTGGAACAAAATGTTAATTTCATGATGCCATCATTAGAGACCACTTCATCAACGAATGAAGGAGACATTTGAAGATTTAATGCAATCAAGGAGCATGGCGGCGTGCAACATTTAATGTTGCATGTGAAAATACATTAAGAAATTCAAGCCTACTGTCCTCCCTATGAATGGGGACCAAAGGGCTGTGTGAAGTCTAAAGCACCATTATTCTATTCTAAAAACCACCAAAGAATTCTGAATTCATTGTGTGCTGACATGGTAAACTACATGAATACTGTAGCTGAATACAAAATAAAAGCATCAAATGTATTGGTCAGGAAAACATTTATTTATCATTGTAAAATGTATGGGGAATTTCTACTTTAGTGTGTGTATGTGTATATATATATATATATATATATATATATATATATATATATGTGTGTGTGTGTGTGTGTGTGTGTGTGTGTGTGTGTGTATATATACACACACACACACACACACACACACACACACACACTCACACACTAAAGTAGAAATTCCCCGAGATCAATATTAATATTTCTTGTAATGATCAGAAATGTGTGACAGAAACACGTGTCGATGCTGTGACTCAGAAAATAACATTGCATAATGCTCCAGTCTGACCTCTGTTCAAAGTCAAGCTTGTTTAGGCGCACTGAAACATTCATGAGGTACGTAATAAACATATAAGGTAAATGTGGCTGACTATGCCATTAGCCAGCTTGCAAGATAAACTAAGAAATAAAACTGTGCTACAAATATTTTGGACTAAGCTCTGAAGCAGAGAGCAAGATTTCCCTGAAGTGAAAATTATAAATTGGAGGGTGACTAAGCTTGGTATCTCGTCGAGAACGAGCAGACAAGTGCAAATACAGTTCACCCACAGTGGGCGCAGTGTGACCTTTCCCTGACCCCACAGCTTAGCATGAGGTGAAAGCACTTTTTTCTTTTTTTAAGGCCTGTGGACTAGAAACATACTGTTTCTGCACTGAAAATGAGCCTCCTTAATGCAATAATTTAGGCTAACAAGGTTCTAGAATTTGTTGGGATAGCAGTGATATGAGATGCATAGTTCACTAGGCTAAATACAATGAAAGAGATTTGATTTGATTTGAGTTTTGTATAACTTAACAATACTATTGCTAGAGCTATATGATCAGTGAAGCAGTCTGCCTTTTTCTAAATTATCTTTAACTAATCAGTCAGCTAAATAGAAAATGCCAGGGTTATAGTAAAACTTGCAAAGATTGTATTGGAATGGGATATGCTTACAGAAGTATGATGGCAATATAGAAAGCATTGCGTAAGTGAGGTAAGTGTGTGTAATCATACACTCTAGTTTTCTCATTTGAGATAAGATTTTGAAATACATAAGGGTCGTTCCACGAATAGAGTGCCCTTTATGTCCTTGTGAGTATATCTGTGTACATTTTGATAAACCACTAATACTCCAGTAGTAGTGTTTTCATGTTTGTCCGACTTCTAGGAAGATTGTAACCCACTTAAATTATTTGTATTTTATTTAGCTAGGCAAGTCAGTTAAGAACAAATTCTTATTTTCAATGACGGCCTAGGAACAATGGGCTAACTGCCTTGTTCAGGAGCAGAACGACAGATTTTTACCTTGTCAGCTCGGGGATTCGATTTGGCAACCTTTCGGTTACTAGTCCAATGCTCTAACCACTAGGCCTCCTGCCACCCCTTAACCCCAAGATTTCACCAAGTTTTCACCATCATTGTAAAGCCCTAGTTTTTTTGTTGCTTTGAAAAAGTAACTTCTGAAGATTATTATTTATTTATTGTGATTTAGTGATTAATATTAAACATAATATTAAACATCTAACATTGAACATCTAATAGTCAAATAATATTGTAAAAGCAGGTGAGCTGGTTCTACTCCTTTTGGCCATTTCTGGGGTTTTGTGGTAGAGAAATGAGTGCAACGAGCATAACATGTCACGCCTGTTAGACTAGATCGATAGGCTAGCTCAATTTTTTGGAAAGCTTGCATTCAATTGCCCCTCCCTGTTGTACACAACAAGCTTCCATTTCCCCTGTCTCAAGGGGAGTTATGGCTGACTTAAGATGAAATCGTCAACTTTGTTACGGTCAACCCTGTTACGGTCAGTCCTATTACTTTAATTGCCACTTTTATAGTCTTTTTTATTTTACTTAACCTCTTGACATGGGAAAACATTTTTTATGAAGTTGAACAAGTGCTCTTTATGACAGAATGTTAAAATGGAGTGAAAAAAACAGTTATTTTTTACAAAATTACACTACCCAAAAGGCACTCTATTCATGGAATGACCCATAACATATCTATGATAACACAGAATGTGGATTTGGTATTTATTTACTGATGGCCAGAGTGAAATAGGTACATGTATTGTGTTGCTTGAATTTACCTGCGTTTCAGATAGATTTAGCTGGCGGGCCAGTTCTGTCCGTTCCCTCCCAACCACATACTGGCACCTCTGGAACTCCATCTCCAGACGATAGAGTTGCTCTGCAGTGAAAGAGGTCCGGGTTCGTTTGGGACGGTCCAAATCCAGTCCCTTTGGCAGAATGATCTCTCGGATAGACCCTTTCGCATCTACAAAAAAGAAGAAGTGACCATTGAAGATTTGTCAATGATAACTATATTCAAAATGTAGAAACACTTTTGGCTCATCATTATCACAACATCAGAATGACCATTCATCCTTTTTAGTAATGTGTGTAGGCCTTCTGTTGTCCATGAAATGACCGATTACCGTCAACGAAAGACTTAGGTCTTGTTGCAGTGCATAGCATAAAGCTATATGAAGATAAAATCATCCTCTATGTTTGCAAAATTGAAAAATGAACCATCCAGGTAAGCACATAAATACGGCGCGTTATTTATATGAATGCATCACATGCACAACATCAACCACAGTAATATGCATAACTTAAATGAATCCACTGACATTTTCCCAGACAACTAGTGTACTTTCCAAACATACTAGGGGATAACCTCAACCACATTAAAAGCAGTCAAAAATAACAATTACTTTATTTGAAAAAGTACCGTTTACAGAAGAAAGTTGATCAAAAGTATAAAACAAATACAAAATACAATGATACATTTTTTTTTTCTTCATTGTAATCATTTCCTTTGGTCCACCCATTTAATTGCATCAATACTCCAGTCTAGATGATCCTATTTTAGCATCTCAATCAGTACTCTCTCCTAAGTAGTAAACTAACCTCAAAATAGTTGTTTTCCCTATAGTTTTCTACAATCAAAATGTAAATGTGTAATTAAAAAGTTGTACTTTTGTCATGTCAACGGAAAATAATTAAAGGATATACCTTTAGATAATGTGATATTAATTGTATAACTGTACGAGCTTTTAATGACTTAATAAAAAGGAGAGAAATGAGGAAAGATCATAAGGAAAAGGTTTTTTCTTAAGAATTTACTCAATGAACTAAAAGGAATTATTACTTTTTAAATTGTGATTGTTTCTCCCATCATCTGAAAGCAGCAAAAGATAACCTGAAAGCATAAACATTTATGTTTGAATTTAGTTGTCATTTCGTTGCTAAATTATTTCCATAACAGTTAGCAAGGATATATTCATGTTTTCAAACAGTCTTCATGTTTGACCAACTGTGTTAAACAGATTAAATAAATGATGTGTGCTTATTCTGCTACAATTTAGCCCTGAGGCCAGACGACACTCAGTAAGAGTACTTAAACAACATAACAATTAACTCATTTCTTTGTATTAACTGCATATGAAATACCTTATATTATTTAGAACAAGATGATGTAAGCAAATGCATTTTACGTCCATTATTATTACTTATTCATCATCTGTATCAGAATAAGATAAGATAGTGAAAACCTGTGTATCTTATGATTTGAAACTTCTGTGAATATTGCTTTCAAATGAAATAGTATTTTCATGGAGAGAGATTATATAAAGTAGCATGAAATTCATCCTTTATTTTAAAACCAAATGTACAGTACTTAATATCTTAAATAGATGTGCTCTATGATTCTAGAAGTGTGCTGTATAATTCAATTTCAGAAGAAACAAAATTGTTGTGAATGCAAACCATTTTGATAGGAGTATATCACAGGGGTAAAATTCGTAACGTTCAAAATTCATAAAAATGTGCAGATAGTACATTTTTACAAAAGTGCCAAAAAAAATGTATGTTTGTATTTACTTTAAATTCAAAATGGTTTAAGAAAAAAGCCAAAAATACTTTTACAATGACTAAAACTACCACGAGACAGATAAGAGTGGGGGTGTGTGTTTTTTATTTTTTTATTCTTTTGCATAATGTTGCACTCTCACCCGAGAATGCCCCGGAAGCTGCAAAAGGGACTATAGCGCATTGTTAACTGATAGTGCCTAATTTCCTGTGCTTTTTCTGAAAATGAACGAGTGATAAAAACAACAAAATAAACCAAATAGCACTCGGGAGAAATTTGCTGCTTTGTGTCAAATATATAAAGTCAAATGAATAAGTTTAACGATTCTAATGGTGGAAAATTTTTTGCGATCCAATACCTCAAATATATTGTACATACAGTATACAAACAGAGCATTTGGTTGGGGACAATGTAGCAGTATGTCTGTGAAACCAAAAGCTATTTCTATGCTTTTTGAGTCTACACAAAGCCAATACCAGAATCCCATATCCAAAACACCCGTCTGGCAATTCAGCATATCTCACATAGCAAATGATCTTATTTCATCCTGTGGATACATATAAAGTAAAGCAATGAGCAAACAGAGTTTATACACTGCAACAGGAGTAAATATGAGTGGAAATCCTCTCACCTCGGACAAGTATTCTCCGGCAGTAGTCCGGGTCCCCCGTGCTCCCCCGGTTTTTCTCACAGCTTTCCACCGTCCCAGATGGCGAGAAGGACTCCTGCTGATCCTTTAGGAAGGTTTTGGAAAGGTTTCCCTGGGAATCCTTGCCGTTGTTCCCATCCTTTATGCCGTTCTTCAGCCCCATCCCTGGTTCAGGCTCTTGGTTGTATCTGACCTCCATACTAACTTATCCTCTTCAATGTTTCTTTCTTTTTTTCCTTTGTCAGGTGAAAAAAACAGTGATTACAGAGAGTATTGCACGTTGTGTTGTCTCAACAGAGTGGCTTTGTTTTAGAACAGCACCTTTTAGACCAGAGAGTCACCTACCTAATGTTCGGGGAACGCTTGCCTCACCTGCCAAGGTGCCCTATTATCGTTGTCCAACTCACTTGCCCAATGATCATGGACTTATCACTGAAACTCAACAGCCTTGTTACATACACATCAGGCTGATAGATGATCTCCAAATAATCAGAGCCATGGACCGACGCACGCTCACTGTTTCAATTGATTACGGTAATTTTGCTGCCTCCACATTTGCGTAGCCTCATGAATACACTAAATTGTTTGGGAAATATATCAGGTCCTAATGGAGGGGTTTGCTCGCTCCGTCCCTCTCTGTCAGCCAGCTCTCAGCCAGGGAATCAAGAGAAATGATTGGTCTCACTTTGCAAAAAAAGCCTTCCTGAGCACACAGACACAATCACAGGGGTACGACACTTCCAGAAAAGTTCCCAGGCACTTCATTCTTCGATCCCCAAAACATGGCCAGCCATTTTCAACATTTCTCCGTTGTGGGTTGTCTGGCCACGATGGCTAACTTTAATTGCATTTACTGTGTCTTTCGCCAATGATCGTCCCTCTGCAACATACAGCTCTCACCGCTATAGTGCTATCCCAGGCGAGTGGGAGGGAGAGAGGGATAGAGAGAGAGAGAGAGAGAGAGATATAGAGAGAGAGAGAAAGTGAGAGCGAGATGAGAGATAGAGAACAAGAGAGAACGAAGAGAACGAGAGAGACTGAGATAGAGAGAATAAAGGCGAGGCGGAGAGACAGAGAATTCAGAAAAAAGTGAATCCACCCCAATTGAAATTTGTACTGGCCACGACAGCTGATTCACAAAAATCACACGGCTCTGCTTCACAGGAACCGTGTTAAAGTTTCCTATGTTGACTCACGTCACTCAGCACGACAAACAACAGCACGAAGAGTAGCCCACAGGTCCTTGTCATTAACGCTGCGTCCCCACCATTCATATATATGCACCACAGAAGCAGTCTGTTGCACTAATACAATCTTAACCTGCACGATCTGAAAAACACAAAAATGGGACAAAACTTGTCATTAGTGCCTACACTAACACCCCTGGAACGGCCCCCCTCTCCAGCACTCTCCTTCCACCCCGCTACCCACCCACCAACTTTTAGCTATTTTCATTGTCAGAGCAACAATATCTCAGGGAACAGCAGTTGCCAGTAATCCAATAAGACCATTGATTAGGCTACAATGATTCAATTCAAACCAATGGCCTTGTGCAAGGAACATTCTCCAGCCCTTCTCGTCACCTTGCGGGGCCAGAAGCCCTCTTCAAGCTGCCCCCCCTCCCTGAACACCATTCATTCCTTTATGGGAAACAGAGAGGAAAAGGAGTGAAAGATGGCAATTATCTAATTGGACTATTAACAAACAATTCTGTGAGTGTGGCTGCCAGGCAGCAAACTTGGGGTGGGTTTAAGGGCCGCATGTTGGACTAACTTTATTCACTGAGTGTTTGGGGGCGGCTGGTTGGAGTGGAGAAGGAGCGATTGTTAAATAAAGGTAAAAGGGGGCTAAAAAGAAAGCGACTGAAGAGGACTTCTGCTTCTCAAGCTGTGTTGCTGAGCTTCAGCCTGAGAAACAGCTTGTACACGCAGCCCTGTGGCCTCTCGGGTTCCAACAATGGCTCATCTTGTAAAATCCGGTCCTCAATGGCCAGTTCTACAGCAATATTGCAAAGACAGTACCGCAGAACAGTATGAATATAATGTTCAAATGCAAAATCCATGTTAAAGTATGCACCTTAAACCTTGTGAGTGTTCGAAAATCAATGGGTGGGCTTGTTGGGAAATTAAATGCTCTATTTTATGCCTTAGCATCTTGCATGTATTTTCACAGGCTTCACAGCTAGTTTCCCAATTAATTCCAATGTTTTCATCACAATGTGTTTGTTGTGTTTCTCATTTTTAATTATGAGCTCACTTGAAAGCTTTGCATACATCAAACAAGGTAGTAAAAGAGCACAGCAGTAACAGTAGCTCTGTACCTGTGTAGTAATGTTGTAATTACTATAGTAACAACATTGTATTAACATGCGGTTAATCACTTTGTAATGGTTATGGGGTTGAGCGTTCTTTGCTAGTGAAATAAGAAACAGTCAAGATACAGAAACCCTGGACCCACTCCAATTGACATACCGCCCCAACAGATCCACAGATGACGCAATCTCAATTGCACTTCACACTGCCCTCTCCCACCTGGACAAGAGGGGGAATAACTATGTGAGAATGCTGTTCATAGACTACAGCTCAGCGTTCAACACTGGGGACCCTGGGACTGAACACCTCCCTCTGTAACTGGATCCTGGACTTCCTCACGGGATGGGCCAAAGTGGTGAGTGTAGGCAACAACGCCTCCGCCATGCTGACCCTCAACACGGAGCCTCTCAAGAGTGTGTGCTTAGTCTCCTCCTGTACTCCCTGTTCACCCGCGACTACATGGCCACGCACGACTCCAACCACATCATAAAGTTAGCTGACAGTAGATAGGTAGACTGGTAGATCACCGACGGTGATGAGACAGCCTACAGGGAGGAGGTCAGAGACTTGGCAGTGTCGTGCAATGACAACAACCTCTCCCTCAGAGGTAGCAAAGCGCTAAAGAGGGTGGTGCGATGGCAAGGGGCCTAGCTCCCTGCTATCCAGGACCTCTATATCAGGCCGTGTCAGAGGAAGTCCCAAAGAATTGTCAAAGACTCCAGCCACCAAAGCCATAGACTGTTCACTCTGCCACCGTCCAGCAAACGGTACCAGACCATTGGCTCTCATGA